>NC_056699.1:18783564-19071064 GCF_018831695.1 Puntigrus tetrazona
TTTTACATCCTGCACAATATGGTTGATTGTGTAGTGGGTTCACTGGATTTGCCCTCAGGGCAAAATAGTGCATGCTGGCGTCTTAAACATCATAAACCTTCATCAATTCATTGCATCTGTTCACATCAACATGGCCTCATTTAAAAACATAGATACAGAACCACTTGGGATTCTGGAATCCGGTGACGTATTATTATGCGCGTCATCCATTTTATTACATATCTTTATGCAAGATGCCTGATCCCATTTGCAAATTGTTTCCTGTTTTAAGCATTAATTTACAAAATTTAGTGAGGTTTATGATTATTAAAAGAATAAAAAATGGCCCAGGGGGTAAGAAAATACTCTTAATTCAAGATAAATTCAAAGTCCAAATATCCTACCCAATTAAGTAAATGTATTTGTTTTAAGGCTGTTTTTACCAACAAAACAAGACAAAAATACAGAAAAAGGAAAAGATTTTTTTGAAGTGCATGCGAGAGCTGACCGTACCGTACACTCTGGAGTATATCGCATGGTAGGCAAGTTTACATTTAAATGTACACATCTGCGTCTTTCTCAGAATTTCCCTCAAGCCGTAACGTCACTTTAATTAAGTTGGTGTTAAATCATACAAATCTAAAGGCAAGGTGCGCATGTGCAGGGATGTCTTGTCTTTCCCCCCCAGCGTTTTGTCATTCACCCTCATTAAGGCCTCAGAACGATCCCGTGCACTCGACTCAACATCATATAATACAATCCAAAGACTTCCTATAATGAACGCCTGAACCTCCAGCTTTTCTTATACCACGCTCATTTTTAAGAATCATGACTATTTATGACCATAGGGAATTTAGGGAAAGTAACGAACATCATAAAACTTTGATGTCTGTGAGTTGACATGACTGGGAGCAGATTGTAAATACGTCTAAAGAAGCCAATAAACAGTGTGTCACAGTTGCTCATCGGCTCAGGGTCACTAAAGATTGTTTGCGTAATTTTGCGCTCGGGGTGTACAAGCCTTCTCGCCGTAACCTTTTTTTAAACAGGCTTATATAACCGGCCCGTTTGAAATCATGGATTGAACCTTAATTGCAACAGATGCTCTGCATTAACTATTTCCGTCTAGCGCTCCTGCAAACATATTTCCAGCAGTTCTATGCCGTTGCACTTTTCTCTCTTTTTGCCCAGTTTCGTTCTTCTCCTTCTTCTCTTTTCTGTCTTTCTCTCTCTGAGCAGAATTCGGTTTGAAATGTGGTGAGGCCTGGCAGCTGATTGCTGTGCTGAGGTGTGTGCCCATCCACTCTGTCGGTCTGCATGATAATCACACAATCACACACACACTCTGGCCTCCGTCCTCCATTAGCATTTCTGTCACTCCTCTAGTCTTCACCTAGCCTCACGTAACCCTCTCTCACTCATCCTCAGCTGCAAGGCTAACTGCTGAGGTAGTTTGTAACATAACTCTGTGAAAATGCATTTGATCTCGTATTTCCTGGGGGGATGTTTTGGTCATCTAAGGAAAGATCTCACTTGTTAAGATGTGACCGTGGCTCAGGCTGATGTTCTTGGCATGAATCCCGGGTGGGACGAGATTTGTGGCTTATTATGGGAGAGTTTATTCACCTGCCGACAAAACTGGAAGACAGTTTAAGAGACGATAACTTTCGTGTTGATATTTAGCAACAAAGGCCTGTTGGTTCGGTTGGGAGTTGAGAGTCCAAAGGTAAGAAAACTGTGCATCGTCAGTGTTTGTAGTTAATTGTAATTACGCATTTGTTTAATTCACACAAAACATACTTCTTGCATGTATTGAGCAAAGACTAGGTGCTGCAGGATTTGTTTTTCAAAAGTATGTTTAGGAAGTAGTAGTGAATTTTTCTCATTGCATAAATGTAGGCTACCTGGGGGTGCTTTTTAGCAAGACATGAAATTCATTCGACCTATGACCTATACCAAACCAAACCCAAACTTACTCGACAGTGTAAATATGCTATTTATTGATGCAACTGTGCCATTTTATCTTCCTTTATATGCAGATTTGAACTGTTTTGTCAAATCGTAGATACACAGGATTTGAATCTGAGCTCCTCACCTTTTAAGTACGCCTCTGTACTCCTTGAGCTACTGAACAAACCTACCGTCGACCAAAACCCATAAGACGAGAAGCTGGATATGTGCGACGCTAACATTCAGAAGCATCAGTTTCCAAATCTATCAGCATGCTAATGTTGTTTCAAAGTCATAAACGTGTAATAGTTACAAAGGGATTGAAATGCAATTTTTTATTTACTGCCTCTAATGTACATTAATTTTGGAAAGTGCAGCTATTAATTTACCACAAAAATAAAGTGTGGGTTTTCAAGAAGAAAATGTGGGAACCGTAGGTCGTGCACTCTGCATGGAATATATGGAATAAAAAGAATACATTTAGGACTGTGGATGCATGTGCATATAATTTCAGGCATGTGTTTTACATGATGTGCAATTTAGAGCCATGAACAAAAATCATTGTTATTATGAACATATTTTTCATGTTACCGTATACTGAAGTCAGAGTAAAGTCTTTTGATCAAAGTATTTTTTTTGAACTTATTAATCAATTGATTAACTTTCATACAGTCCACAAAATATAAATCCAAGCAGCCCTCGGCCTTCATTTATCTTTACTCCCTCAAATCTTCCTCCGACAGCGCAATTAGCATTTCCTTCCTTGAACATGTGGCGCCTAGTGGTAAATCTCAATAGTAAGGTGACATGAACCAGTCGATTCCTCTTTAATTTTGCTTGGGGCAACACATTGTTTCAGCCTATGGTTTACACACACACACAAAAGTGTCCCGTCACATGTAATAAACGGTGATGTTCACCACAGCAAGAGAGGAATAGAGCCAAGGTTTTCTCTTATTCTCCCTCTTTCTTCTGGCTCTCTTCTGCATTACCTCTTCTCGTCCCCTCGTTGTCTGATGTGGCATTTGTCAGGCCATGTGGCCCGTGGCAGCTACCTGCAGAGTGTCTGTGTTCCATCTTGTCAGAACACATTCGCTCTTACTAACTCTGGCATCTGCACACCTCTTACAACACTCTGGGCCAGTCTGAGGGAACATAGAGGAGGACTGTAACCTCATCATAACATAGACATTATGATTATGCAATGATAAAACCAATACAGCTAATAGATGTTATATTTTATCACAAGCTGTAAAGATGTTATGTACAAAAATTTGGGATGCCCACCACTTCAGACTTTTTTTGTTTAATAAATATTAATTTTGCAAAATAAATATGAAATACACTGGAGTAAACAGCCACATTCCATCAAGTCTTGCTCGTATAGGGAAAACGCTGAAATGTAAAATCTTAGTAGTAAGTTTATTTTATTGCCAATCTTGCCAGTAACAATTTTAATAACTTTTTGGACATTTTGAAAAAACATAAAATTTAAAACAACTGACACTGTTTTACCGCCCATGCTTTAATCATTTGATCATAAAAAAAATAACCTGCAAAACAATAAAAATGGTCATTTTGCACTTTTCATCATATAATATTAAAAAAAGTGGGAGACTAATGAAGTGCTTCAGGGATAATTGTTTTCTGCTGTAAGCAGTACATGCATTCTTCATTTATGAGAAGCACTTTGATTTCTTTTTTTATCAATATGAATGAATGTGTAGACTAATTAAAAACGCTTTTGGAATCCTCTCAGAGAGAAGGCTTAATTTTTTCAGTATAGACAGCTATGAGATTGTAGTATTTACCAGTTATATATAGTCTGAGTGTCAGCTTTTGACACAACAGGCAAAAATAAATATGATGCAATGACTCTTAAACAAAAGTGGGCTTTAATGTAAAATCAGTATGACCGCATCCTCTACTAGTGCTTTCTCTCTCCTCCTCATTTCCTTCCAGGCTTATCTGTCTTTCTCACTCACTCCCTCTCTCGATTTATCTGTGGCCGTGGTCATTAGCATTAACGTGGCCACTTTCTCCTCAATTAACCATGCTGCAACTCAAGCAGAACATTGTATCAATGCTTACAGGCCATCCTAGTAACAGGCAGGGTATTAAAAATAACAGTCTCCCTTCCATAAACCAGAGCGCTAATCCATGCACTGTCAAAAAGAGGGGTTGGGCTATGAAATGTACTAAAATAAAATTGGAGAAAGAGACAAGACGTGTGAAGCTTGGCTGTGGTTCAACATCAAGCCTCAATAAGACAGGAAACTGGCCTCAATTACAGTGAAGTCTTGGGCTCAGAAGAGGGTTGCTATGTGTCATGAGAGGTCGCTCCCCTCAGAAAGGCAATTATTGTTCAAAATGAAAAAACGGATTCATATTCTGTTATGTTTTATGCATGACAAACCTGAGGCAGAAATGTAAAATACAAAGGCAAATTTTTATATTGCTTGCCTCACAGCAATTGTGTTTATCATAGATACATATTTATACATTTCCACACAATGTTTTATAAGAGATTTTAAATATGGACATATGAAATTATGAATAATGCATTCGAGAATGAATCAACAGACATTTTGCTTCGTGGTTTATAAGCAGGGCCGCCATCGTTAGGAACATTGTCCAAGGATGTCTGATGAGGGCGTCCTTTAATGTCTGCTCGCTGGTAACAGAGGCCTAGCCATAAAAATATTACCCCTATTTATTAAGAGCATTGTTTATAAGTGTGTGTGAGGGCTCTGTAACACATTTGCACATGGAAATGGCTACATTAAAGTTGGAGTTCACGGCCTCTGGGTGCCTATAGCTCAAGCTTCACCCGAGGGTTGTGGTGCGAGCTGGAAGTTCTCATCCTTTGCTTTCCCTGATGGGAAGAATGGCTCAGCTCCATCTGTGCCAGCCACATGGCAGGCAGCAAACCGCTGATATCCCGTCTCTTTAGGGAACCTCGGAGGCACATGGCCACGCTGCTGGACTACGGCAAGAGAATTATTTTCCTACGGAGTATTTCCCACACAAAGCCATGGGTACCGATACAATATGTTGACCACTGTTGCGCGGACATCAGCACTTCTGTACATGATGCATTGTCTAATTAGGCCTCTCATCCATGATTATCCTTCACACAAAGATGATAGCCTACATTTTAGTTATATTAATAATAAATATATTCAATTGAAAATATACAGAATAATGTATTTTATTAATACATCACAATATGTGAATATCTATCTATCTGCGTGTATGTGTGTACAATTAATGTACAGAATTATGAAGAAAATGGAAAATTATATGTTTCAATATTCAAATCTATTATATCTATATAAAAAACTATTTTCCAGCCACCATATTGAAATGATTTCATCTTTATACGATCTCATTTTTATGCTGTTACTTGCATTAAAAATGTAGTGCAGTTTTTGTCTTAACTGCTATTATACATTTTTTCATCCCATTTTATTTTTAAGGCCCAATTCTTATTATTAACTACAACCTTTGCCTCAATAAACTCTTAATTGCTACTTATTAATAGTTAGTAAGGTACTTGTTTAGTGATATGTGCTTTTTAAGTAAAGCAAATATGCCAGTGATAAGTTAAAACTGGTACTAAAAGTAAAGTGTTGCCATTTTTTTCATATGTATCCATAACCACGCATAGTTCATGCCTATATTGTAGTATTGAAAAATTAATTTCCAATTCTCTGTATTTCATGCAATTTTTAGTATATTGCACGTGGTTTTGTTTAGTGAGTGTAATTTTATATTAGGTCCTTGAACTACCGTGTTCATTTCATAAGGGAGCTCAGGAAAACATGCAGGTTAGCTTTGTAGAATCTAAACAAGCCTTCTTCAACATTCCATTAGAAAGCACTTGGATTGGAGAACTGGATCCCATGTTAGTTCTGTGAAACCAACAGAGACTGCTGGCAATCTCAGTTTCAACTGAATGTGCTAATTAGAAATGCCAACACGTATTATTCTCTGTCCTGCTGCGGCTCACCGGTGATGTATTGGAACACAGCACACGTCTCCTCTCCTGGATCAGTACATATGTCTTATGGCTTGAGGGATGAATCTAATCAATCGAAGCACTAATGAAGCAAAATGCCCAGAAGAGATGCAAGATTTATAGTGTGCGTACATCTTACACAATTCTACCTTATCGTGGTCTAATTACTCTACCTGTTCTAATGCTTGGTTATGTCTGATTGTTCATTGAAATGGGAAGACATTTTCACAGTGCATTAGTCAACCAAACCAGCCAGTAAATCAAAAACTTAGCTTTGGTTTTAACACATTTCAAAAACAATTAAACTGTATAAATAAAGGTGTGTGTGTGTGTGTGTGTGTGGATGTGTGTACAATTTCAGCTAAATACCTTTTCTTTTGAACTTTCCATTCATCAAAGAATTCTGTAAAGAACGGTTTGCAAAATGTATTAACATTATTTGTATTATCTGTATATTAGAATGATTTCTGAACGATCATACGACACTGACGTAATGGCTGATGAAACAAACAGTTTTGACAGGAGTAAATTACATTTGACAATATATTCAATTAGAAAACTAGGTCAAATCTTTTTGTAAAAAGTTATTTTACGTCATAAAAAAATATTTCACGTTATTATTGTTTCTGTTGTATTTGGGATGAATGCAGCAGAGACTGTATCAATAAATAAATAAAAACTTTTTTACTTTTTTAAAAACATTTTAACAGTTTTTAACTGTACATTTTGTACATTTTTATATATTTTCAAATTTTGTGCCAATAAACTGGTAAATTAAACATGCTTTGGTTTGTTGTAGGAATAGTTTCCTTTGAAATTAAAATTCAGTCATCAGTTACTCAACTCCTTTTTGTACAAAACCTGTACAATTTTCTTTCATCAGTTATAAAATAGTTTATATGCTGCTATTTTTCAATAAATGCAAGTGAAGGGAAGTAGCGTTCCCCTGAAAAAGAGACAGCTGTAAATAAAAAAAAAAGCTATTAAAAAAGAACAGCTGTGCTTTGAAATCAGTTTACAACAGCATGAGGCTGACTTAATAATGACTGTATTTTCTTTTTAGGTTACACTATCCATAATTAATGTGTTTGTTTTTAATTAACAATAGACTCTATAGAAAAATGCTTGAACGTTAAGGCATTGGGAACATGAGAGACAGAGAGAGAAATTCAAGGACGTTTTAAGACGTGTTCTGCTAAAAGTCTAAAATGATAGGCTTGTATTTGCATTATTTATCACACAGCAGTAAAAAAGGAAAAAAGAAAGCGATGAGAAGATGAGTATCTGACACTGGTAATGCTGCAGAAAAAGAAAAGGCTGGTTTTCTGGTTCTGGTATACATGAAGCACGCGTAAAAGAAATGTGCCTTTGATCTGAAAAAGACTTATGGATTAAGTGCCAACAGCAAAGTGTCAGAGTCTGTAAGTTCCGCCGCCATTCAGCAGAGGGCGCTAGCAGTCGATACTAACGCTTCATTTCTGCACGCTGCATTTGCTACTGAATGTGAAATTTATTATTTCTTGATAAATAAAAAAGTAAATAAAGTTAAAATATATTACACTAGCATCATATGAAGAGTGGCGTAATAAAAGTAGCTTCATATTACACTAAATTATCCTTAAATATTACACTGATCTGATACCTTCTGTGTGACTGAATAAATTCGAACATATGAAACATAGAAGATTTCTACAGTGGGCCTCTTAACAACAACAACAAAAATGCTCTGTCAGAATGAGAACAAGTTTACTGATATATCACCTAAAACAAAATTATCCAAAATTGTGAGGTGAAAAGACAATGTCTCAAATGTACTTTTACATGAGGCAACAGGAAAGGATTTTTGAATAGCAGTTAAGCGACTTATATTGTAAAGCACATGACAAACACAACAAGGCGCATGTAATACCTTTTAATGTAAACTCCTATTGAAATGTAGTTCCGTCTAAGATCTCGTTGAGTTGTTCATATGTAAAGACTCCCCGTACTGCAGTAAAAGTGATTCTCCTCTGACAGGGGAAGTAGCCTACATAAGCAGTCAATGTTTTTTGACGGACATCACTAACGATCCTGTGGGCTTTAGTTGCACATACAGGTTGTTTACTGCATGTTTTTCCCCTTTAATAATTGAAAACTCGTGTTTTTCCGTTCTTGTTGCCATGAAATGACTGAAGTGAAGGCTATTCTTCATGACACTATAGGCACTTGATGAATGTGACATGTTCACTCATGTTTATGTCCGTTACAAAATGCAACATAAGAATCAGCTTTTCCTCCATTTCAGATATTACACTCTGGATTCAAATGAAATACATAGTACGTGGCCTCCGGTAGAGAACAATTGCTTTTAGTATCACTTGATGGGAAGTCAAGCAAAGGTGGTCTGACAAGCAAATACACACTGTTGACTTCTTTAATGTTTCAAAGTGCTCGGTATAACCCGTACGTGCTGCTGCCAGAAGACCTCAGCATAGCAGTTACTGGGTCAAATTGACCTGCAATGATAAATTACAGTTCAAGAGTCACGATTTGCTGTTCGTGACTGAGCATGCGTTCGAGTCACGGTGACAGCGAAAGCATTTTATCTTGACAGATCGCATCTGTATTGTGTGTCATGAGGCACCAGTCTAAAAGGTTAACTTCAAGTTAAAGTAAATCTGTAAGTAAAATCTAAACTACTGGTCTCAAAAAAATTCTGGAGGACCACTGCTCTTGCACAGTTTAGCTCCAGCTGATTAAGGTCTTCAGGATCACTAGAAACTTCCAAGCAGGTGCGACTCTGCAAAGGAATTGAGTTTAAAAAAAAAAAACAATGGCCTAAACCATACCAGAATGACCAAAAACAACATTTGAGGGAGGTGAGGCCTATTTGGATGGAACGTATGTAAGTTGCTGTACCCATGATTTAGGAGCCTCTTTGGTTGTGAAAGATATTTATAATACCTAACTTATCATGGCATTTATTATATTGCTAAGCGGGCTCAGCAGTCTGATATCCATGCAAGTCTGTATATGCTAATGAATCTGCCATGTGTCCAAGGCAAGCAGATCATGAAGAGGGAAGTGAAAGCACATTTATAAATCTGTTCTTTAGCTACCTTTTTCCTTCTAAGGCTGGGGTTAAATTCGATTTTGCGAATGTTAAACTGGGCACTGAGGAGCGAAGATACATTCAGTCGGTGTTTTCTGGCGGATGTACCGTTAAGGCCGGGTACAAAGCGTATTGCAAAGGTAAATACACATTTTATAGGCTGCAAAGCTGTGAGAAAATCTTTGACGAGGTATTTTGTTGACGCGGGACATGAATAGCAGAGAGACTTGTAGCATTTTTTTCATTCATATCACTTTGGCTGCTGTAATTATAAAACACAATATCGCTAACATCATTGTGTAAGAACACTGAAAAAACAGATTTTGCAATTTTATTCATGCAAGTATATTGATATTACATATCGATTTGTATATGTTAGTCATCAGCAGTAAAACGTCATCCTCTGCACTCTATAGGTCAAAAAGTGGAGTGTTTTAGATCGACACTGCCACCTATTGACAAGCAACTGCAACGCAGGCTCTTAGTGACATTACAATGAGACGCCGATAACCTTTCGGTTTTGTTCAGTGTATGAAGAAAAGGTCAAACAAAGGCCAAAAAGCAGAGCTGAAAACCTCATGTTAAAGGAATAATTGACTTTTATTTATATATATATATATATATATATATATATATATATATATATATATATATATATATATATATATATATATATATCAGAATAGATCTGAAGAATTTTTATGTTACATTACTTCCTCACCAATGGATTGCGCTTCACAAGACTTTAATAACTGTAGTGGTGTGGGTTTGTGTTGTCTAGACTCTCATTTTGATGGCACCCATTCACTGCAGAGGAACCACTGCTGAGCAAGTGACAGTGAAACAAACATCTAGCCTGCATTTTGGATGGCCTGAGGGCAAATAAATAGATATTGTATCAAGTATTAAGTTTGCAATAAAATCTTTATTTAACGTGTATAATATATATATATATATATATATATATATATATATATATATATATATATATATATATATATATATATATAATATGATAGATTTGCTTAGCAAAGAAAGCCACCTTTACATGCAAAGACTGTCCTTGCACCCAGTCGTGTTAATATTTATAATAGTTATTAAATATTAACTTAGAAATATGTTAAATTAATTAAAACACAATACCAGTTAACATGTGACATAACGGAACGTTATCATCCTCATCCTACTTAGAGTTTTTCATATTCACTTACATTCCATATTCACATATTCCTGTGGAATGATGTTATTAAGACACCGTTTGTTGCTTAAATTGCTGATTATTGCATATAAAGAGTTGCATACACTTTATAAATGAACCTTAAATGATTTAGATATTAATGTTAAGACTATCTATTTTGGTTAAAATGCCATTGCTGTTGTCAGGCTTGTTCTCAGACTGCTGTAAGAATGTATTTACTGCTTTAAAGTCAATGCATTTTAACTGTAGATTGTTTTGAACTAAGCCGTACATGCAATAACTTACATACACTTGCATATCAAACAGTCAACAAACATGAACAATTAAAACAAAACAAATTAACAAGTACACAAGTGTCTTTATTTACGCAAGCAAGTTTGTTCCTACAGTTTGAAAAGAAAAAAAGCCACTGTCAAGCTGTTGGCACATTTATGTACAAAACCAGTTAATTTTACTGCCTGCTACAAAGCATTCTCAGTGAAAGTACAAAAAAACTAGTACAGTATGTGGATAAAGCTGAAAGCAATGTCAGGGTAATACTGGATACGCAACATCATAACAAGAATAGGTTAAAGACATGGTTCGGAAAAAATCATCACGAACTAGAAAGGACAAAACTCAAACACTACAACCTAATAAGATATTTAGCTTAATATTGTTAGCTTAGCAACTGTAATACTGCACATTTAGAACCCCAGCAAGACAGTCAAAAGTGTAAAAATAAATGATTTTTTTTTCCTTTTGAGTTAGTTTAAACTATTACCATTGGATGCATAACCATGCCACAAATAACAACTATTTATGATTTTTTTTTTATCTAATACAAGTTTCTTTTGTGGTTTTAAAAAAGCTGCATGACTAATAAGAGTACAGGGACTCAGCGCTGATTCCAAATGCACTTACACCAAAAAACTCACAATGGTCCATAAGTGCACAAAAACTAGCTTGTTTTTTTATTTTATTTCTTTTTTTTGAGACACTGACAAAAGTACTTTACTGCAAAAGTAGGGCAACTGAAGTCGGCAAGACCGAGCCAAAACACTTTTTGGAATAACACATGCTTGTACGTTCCGTCTTTCTCTCTTCACGTAAATACCTTCTTCAACCTTCCACAGTGTTTGGCAGAGTCGTTGCGATCAACTTTTCCACTTAGATTTATACTTCTCCGATATGAACGACAATCCCAAGAATATCACCTAACACTGACTGCCGAGATGGGTTTCAGAAACCGACATGAAATGTGTATACATTAAAAGAGATATATACAGTTCAGAGGAATGACGGAAAAACCTGTTTTTGTTTGAGTACTTGCATTTAAAAAGTTAAAGCTAAAACTAAGCAATAAAACACCTGAAAATGTTATTTGCATGTGAGAGTATGGCTTGCAATGGATGAGAGAAAACAAATATCCGTAGAGTCTCCCAAGGCAAATCCGACTTGACCGCTCTAGCTGATGTGAGACGTTCTTTCTCGGTCCTTCTTTTCCAATCAGCAGCCATCTCTGTCAAAGCTCAACAAACGTTACTAAGCACCAGTGTCACACCTTCCATTAATACTGCGCACAGCTAGCATATACAGTTAGGCCAAGCTACAGTATAGCAGTAAAAGTCACTTTAAGGTACTTTTTTTAAAATCCCTGGCACTCCAAAACTGAATTTGTTGGAAAAAGAATCTGTACATTGTTTGTGCTGTTGGCTGCTATAAGTGCGGCAGCTCGAGCGATTAACCTGTAAATCATAAGTTACAAGTTTGGTCACATTTTGGTTTTTAAAAAGTCTAAAGAAAATCTAAATCATGACTAGCCGTTTATAAGGTGAGCGCAAATCATCGGCGTGTAATACAAAAAGGTGAAAAGTGTTCTGTAATCCCTTTGGCTAAACCCAATCCCCCTAACAAGACCCAATGAGACCTAAAAGTACGTG
Organism: Puntigrus tetrazona; assembly: GCF_018831695.1. NCBI lineage: Eukaryota > Metazoa > Chordata > Actinopteri > Cypriniformes > Cyprinidae > Puntigrus > Puntigrus tetrazona. Next base: position 18,795,726 of record NC_056699.1, read on the forward strand.
GTACAAAAGAGAAGTCACTCAACTTAGTTCGTTTATCAGGTTGTGCTCTCAAACACGTCAACGGAAAAAGGGAGGTAGAGGAGAAATGAAATCGGAACGAGGACTAAGAAATGGAAATCGAAATCCTGGGTAGTCAGAGACGTTGCAATGGAGACGATAAGCACGTCCCTAGACCAACATTCTGGGTCACACCCGTACATAGCAAGTGTTACAGTTATTTACCTCCCCATCCCATCCGATCCCAAACCCCTGGAAACCATGGAAATTAGACGTAGTTAAGTTTAGTTTATATATGTGTCTTCAGGTAGGGGAAGGGCATGCTTGTGTGTGTTTGTGTGTATATGTGTGTGTGTGTGTGTGTGTGTGTGTGTATACATATTTATATGCATGCGCAGGAGCGCATGCTTTATGTGTATGCGTTCAGACGCTCTTTAGAGCGAGTAGAGTGGATATCATGAAGCTCCTGCTCCTCCTTGGACTTGATGTCCTCGTATTTCTGCATCCGGCAGGCGTCCTTCACGTAAGCCCAGTTAGCCGACAGCACCATCAGGTAGTGCACCTACAGCAACACAGGGGTTAGAGGGGAGGGTTAGTGTTAGTACCATCTTTAACCAAAGAGAGGATTACTTTGGAGACTTTGGAGGGCGTTTAGTGGCCCAGTTTAGACTGGAGTTCAACTGGATCAGTTATTTCCCCCGTCGGATGGCGTGGGGACCAGTTCCAGCTGAATGTAAAGCCAAGTTAGTTAGTTTTTGGCACAGGTTATCACTTGTAACTGATGGGTTAACTTGGTAAGGTGGGGAAAGTACGGGGACTGAAACGATACTGCAAAATGGAAGAGCCTGGGTGTCATTTTAATCAAGCCAATTAAGGGACGTCATTATGAAAGTCGCTGTCGTGGGTGATGGTGGTGGGGCTCTTGGTGGACAGAGAGCGTGTCTGGATGTGGGAAGGGACACCCCAGACTGGAGCTGGCTTCAGAAACGCGTGCAGTACCTCCCCGTGCTCTTAGACGTCAGAATGACGTGGTTACGGATGAGGACAGACACCGCCACCACCTATCACAGTAGCCAGATCATTGAAAAAGAGAAAGGAAGAAGGTTACTTCTGTTCACCTTCAAACCTGCATTTCATTCTTGCTTCTGTGGAAAAGAGTACGAGAGCAGCGAAAATGAATGGGAAACAAGGGCTGTCAAGCTTCAAAAAAGCCTTATAATGTCTTTTTATTTACAGAAAAACTTGTCCTTGCCCAAAGCACTTAAATGGTATTATTTATGCTCTTGTAAATTGATTATCTGCATCAAAAGAAACCACACTAGGTTTGACATGAATGTAGGTAAACGTCATTGGTTCCTGTGGGTCTTGGTAACCAACTGTGATGTGGCAAATTTATTCCATATTCATGTGCATTTTTAAAGCATACAAATGAGAACCATGACTAAAAGGAAAGACTTATGATGCTGTGGTGCATTTTTGGAGCCTTCGGTCACAAATTACTTTCAATGTTTGAAATGTCTGTAAAACATTCAATCTTTGAACAACAAGTGCAGATAACTCATGCCAAAATAATGGATAAACTGTGCCATTAAATTCGAATGTTTCTGAAAATTATTGCATAATTAATACGCTTCCAGGACAAAAAAATGGCTCCTGCAGTGCTGAAGTTCTTCTGTGCGCCAATGGGTGGCGGTATTCCTGCACGAATTAGCAAACTGCAAGTATGCAGCAATGTTCCCTGAAAGGTATGATGTAATTATATAATCAAAAGAGCACAAATTATGATCCAATTCTGTAGACTCTTTGTTTCCAAGTGCTTAATGTCCAAGCTGTTTTCTCATTTCCAAACCTTTTTGGAATGCAATTAACTCACATAAATGATGCCAGACTGTTGCCTTTGCAGAGAACAAACGCATTGTGCTTTTGCAAGGAAGCTTAAGCAGAAGACAAAAGCACAATGCAGTGCAAAAACACTTACAGTGTATTGACTGTATCAAATTAATTTGATGCTATTATATTTATCTTCTACATAAGCTCTTATATTAACCAATGAAAAACAGCTTTCTGAGGTTAGAACCAAAGGGTAGAAAAGCTGCCTCACAGAAAATGGTGTCTCACAATCACTTATCGCCGTTCCAAACAAGCTTCTCTCCTTCCTTCCCTCTCCTCTTCTGTTTCCATGGCAACAACACCTCCTGCATTTTCGATGATGAGTGTTCCTCTCCCTCTCTGTCTCCTTCTCCCTTTGCTTGCTCACTATTTTACAAGAGGCCTTGGATGTCTACTGCATTTTAGACAAGGCTTTAGACTGTAATTCCGAACAAGTCCTTGATTTCTAAAACATACTCGTTGTGCTTAGATTTCATATTGCCTCCCTTGCAGGTGTCACTGCATTCCTAAAATTAATGAAACTCATAAATCAATTAATATTTCATTTATTGACCTGAAGGGAAATTTAGATTCAGAGAAAATTCATACAGTGCAGAAACGGCAATAAAGAAATCAAGATCGAAAGTAAAAGACAGCAATGGAAAAAGCTCACCATGGCGATAACGGCTGCTCCAGCCCCCGCAAGTGCGCAGACAAACAAGTGGAATGTCAGATCCAGCTGGAGAAAGAGACAAAAAAAAGACTCTGAAGAGGAGAAACGTGGATGGCAAATCATCAACAAGTGCAGATAAATCCAGGGCAAGATTTAGTGAACATATAAATAATGGAGCAAATGCTAGTCGACTGACTATCACAAATATTAGTGAATCACACTGCATGATTAAATGCTCTCCATGAACGTTGTGCCTAGAAGGAACACTCCTACAAATGCATATGCAAGGTCAGCCTCAATAATAACCAACAACTTTTCACCCTTTTTAGAAAAATCACATGAACTTCACATGTGAAGCTTAAGCGAAATACACATTACGCGTGGTTTTGGAAAGGGTTCATGTGTAAATACGTGAAACCCTTGTGAACAAGGCGTGGACAAAATGTGATCATGTGCTCACATGGGTTTTACGTTTACGCTTTTGTATGTTGTTTCACATGTGGTTTTAACATGTGAGCATGTCAAAATCATGCGGTTTTTCTGTAAGGGCATGACAAATGTTTCAATGTGTGTCCTTTAGTAAATCATGCTTTTGCAAGCTGAATCAAAATGATCAAAAATTACACTGCGCCACTTGCTACTGTGACATTTTTACTTAATAATATTGTGAAAGCATAACAACCACTGGCATATGAGTTGCGAAGCTGTCCCTACAAGGAGCTCCACAATCTTGCAAATACTTATCAAATTTTTAAGTATCACATATTTATATGCTGCACTGCTTGACTTCAGACTTAAAAGCACGGAAAGGTTCACAATTTATTCATATTCTCTTTCTCGCAACAATTCTTTTTTGCAATAGGTTGCCGACTGTAATGGCGGACTGAATTTAGATGAAGGCCATCATTCAGGATAAAACAGGCCCTGCTTCAGAACTGCCAACTGACCTCATTAGATTCACACATCTTGATGAAGTTTTCAGAAGCGATGCACAGTCTTTTCTCCTCACCAATGGACACAATTCCTGCGATTCAAGCAAAGTAAGATGTGGTAATGGCAGATTTATTAATAATGCAATGATAGTGCACGCATAAATGACACTTGGGTATGTCAAAGCTGTCATTTAGTGTTCAGTTGTAGTCATGCATAGGTCATTGTATTGCATAATAGCTCTCATTATGGCAAAATGATGTACAGCAGATCAGTGGTGGTGATTTAACTATGTAACTATGTCTTTTATGTTGCAATGGCGTTTAAAAATATTTAAATGTCATAATAGTGATTCTAGCAGTAATGAAAAAACCACAGTGTTTTGTAATATGTAACAAAAGTGATATCTTAGTAGTGTTTATATATGCACTCTGTCATTTAGCTGTTTAAAAAAAACTGTTATTTAGAGTTATTTTTGAATATCCTCTGCTCTTCGATGTCTAATACATGTTGCCTGTTACATTCAGAAATTTCTTCACTAAAACATGCAGTAAACTGCAATATAAAACAAAATATAAGTTGTTTTAAACCATCTCAGACAGCCCTACAGCCAACTAAACTTGGCATTCACTGCTATCTCATTCACATATTTAGTAATCCAGATGTGCTTGAATCTGACTAGAAAATCCTAGGCAGCGTTCCTATCCATAGATCCATATTTTATTTTGCTGGATAAGTATTTTGTTGCCCCTGGTATTCATAGAACATGAGAAATTACTCCTCAGATGACCTACGCACCAAATTGACGCAGGTCGAAGCAAAGGTTGGAACTTTCCACCAGTGTGGTGTTCAGACAGGTGTTCCAGATGTTGAAGTACATGAAGACTGGCAGGGAGGTGAAGGCTGTAACTCCCAGCCAGGCCAGCATGAAGATATAGGTCAGCATGATGAACTGAGGAAGAGAGGAAGACATAGGTATGTTCTTTAACAACTTTCAATTACTATACCATATGAAATTCATTTAATATAAATGAATTCCAAATGTGGCATAGAAGTGATTATGAAGTGGTACTGAAGTGTCTTTACGCAGACTGCATAATGTTGCTCAGAGGTGGCATAAATGCATGTATAGTAATTACAAATGCACACTGTAATACTAAGGTTAAGAAAAGATGCTGCATTTTGTCTTCACAATTTTACACAGAGCAGTCTTAACTTGGCAATGTAAACTCCACAACTTATACATTTAGAAATGCATGACACAGAAGTGAATTTACAAGTCACTTGAAGCAAATTCAATAAAAAAATTGTTTTGATGCCTCATTTAAAGGGATAGTTCACCCCATAATTTAAAATCCTTAATCACTCATTCTCATGTTGTTCCAAACCGTAAGAATTTCTGAACACAAATTAAAGTTTTTTTTTTGGATGAAATCTTACCCAAGCACTGACACAGCGCCCACAGGTGGTGATCTTAAAGTCCCCATAGAGATCCCGAATGGCCCCAGTGGTGAAAAATCCCTCCACCATCAGCAGAATACCATAGACGAAGAAAGCTGCTGCCACTCCATAGATCACATACTTAAAGATGTCAATCCTGAGCAAGCAAAACAAGAATAATTAGTCATTTCCATATGAAAAGAGTGTCTGTGCTTATCTTGCACACAATGGTAATTCATAATTGATAACATGGGGTATACTGGTGTCAAAGTTTTTTGTGAAGCCCTAATCTACTTAATTTTGTGTGTAGATTAAATTCAATTATGCAGTCTCATTTTATAATTCCAAAGCCTTATTTCAAAGTATTTGGTCAAATAAGATAAAATGGCTTCACTGCCACTATTCCTTCCTCCACCCACTCGTATCTTTCGTTCTCTCCTCCATCCTGCTCTCCTTCCCACCAGTGGAGTTCCGGTGAGCAGGTGTGCTTGGCTGATCTGGTGCGATTTCAGAACACTTAATTCTCTAAATGGGACTGATGCCAAAACAAAACGTGGTGTGTGTCACTGTTCTTTAGAAATATGTGTGTGGGAAAAATAACACATCACAGAAACTCTCCATTTCCATTTAATTCAATTATAATGATTATAAAGCACATTTTACATTCTTAAAAATAAAGGTGCTTAAAAGGTTTTTCACAGCGGTGAGATAGAGGAACCTTTTTTGGTTCCGCAGAGAACCATTCAAGGTTCTTTAAAGAACCAACTCTCCTTTTTAGAATCCAAGTAGCTTCTTTAGCAAAAACAAAGAACCTTTTGTGAAATCAGTGAGGCCTATAATGCAATCTATTACTTCTAAATGAAATACTAAATTTGCTCTAACTCAATGAAAATAAATCTTTATTAACAAGACAACTGATAAGCAATTTTTATATAAGTCATGTTTTCATTCAGTATTAGGTTATATAAAACGGTATATATATTAAGGTGGCTGAAACTGAATTATATTAATGTAGTACATTCAAAGTACTTTTGAAGTAGGTTGCTACTAAAATACATAAATTGGGTTCAACAGAGCCCAATAGTATTGTGACACTCACATGGTAAAGACATCCAGGGCATCAATAGGCGACCGGACAACGTCAAAATAGGTCTGCAGGATGGTGACGGTTCCAGAGAGAGCCTCATGACCACAGCCACAGAAGAGCGCCACCCCAGCATACAGCAGGATGGTCGCGATCAGAGAGGCGTAGGGAATCCCACTCAGGCATTTGAGGCAGCATTCAGAGCACCCTGGGAACAAAGGTAAGAGTTAGCCCATAACTGCTATTAAAGCAAGTGTGTAACAAACAATAGCATTGTTTTGCTCTCCATATTTGCCAATGATGTTGATAAATGTAGGTGTAGAACTTCCTAAGAAATTAAAATGATTTGTCAAACAATTAATTGTGATCAATCACATCCAAAATAAGTTTTTGTTTACATAATATATGTTTGTGTACTGTGTATATTTATTATTTATATATAAATAAACACACATACAGTATGTTATATACTTATTTATTTTACAGTATGTAAAATATATGTATATACATTTATATATTTCTATCCTTAATTCTTAAATATATAGATGCATTATAAAAAGCAAAGACAACATCAATTCAGAACTGCGTGGTTTATGTACAACAGATGAAATTTCTGAATTAAAGTCCTGTCAGTCCATTACCTAACTCGCTAACAGTTTTACTGGATGAAAGTGCAAAGCAAATTCTATTTGCACGGTCCAGGAGAGCATTCATTCCCACACATGTCACAGGAGTGGAAGTTTACTGTGACTCTAACCAATCATAACTGCGGCAGCCGAGAGATTCATGGACACAATTCAACAGCACACAAACAATATTGATTGCAAAATTGCAAGTACAGAATGGCACCAGTGGCGGCTATTCTGCAGCAAGCCGAAGCAATGATTTATGGGTTATCATAAACAAAGCCCATCAGTACAGGAAAACATAAAGAGCAGGTCTTCAGAGGATATCCCCTATTATGTATAACTTAAAAGAAAAACAAGACTCCTTATTGTGGAACTCACTAAATGTTCACAGCATAACCTCCTAAGCCCTGCAGCAAAGATTTAATACAGATTTAATATTGGTGGCATTATATCTGTTTTCTCCTCACTCCTTGTAGCTGCGCCCCAGAACCTCCTGCTTACAGGAGTGTGGATAATGTGTATTTTGCAGCACTGACCCAGCTGTTACAGGAGAAACAGACTTACACCTCCATTACACCTTGAGAAGGGCCTGCAGCTCTAAACACAGTATAAATACTCTGGAGAGCACGCAAGCGTTACTGCATCAAAACACACATTATGCAAGCCTGACTGATTTTTAGTAATGCACCGATTAAAAAATTATGACAATATTTATTTATTAAACACACCATGCATTAGTTCTGGAATTTTAGTCAGTGCTCAAACATAAGTTGACTCTTCTCGTATAGTTTGGTTTTGTTTAAACATGAATTAATTAGGCAAAACTGAATGAAAAATTGTAATGTTATACATTTAAAAAGCGTGGGTCCGTAAGATTTTATTTATTTACTGAAAGTAATTAATACTTATTCAATAAACAATGGAATGATTAAACAATAAAAAGTGGCAAAAAGATTTCTTTGTCAAATACATGCTGTCTTTTAAACTTCTTATTCATCAGAAAGCTGTTTAATATTTTTAAGGAAATTTTGATGAATAGAGAGTACAAAAGACAGCCTGAACACACACACTAACTCCCTGTCTCTTTCTGTAACAATTATTACATTATAACTGTAGTAATTCATAATGTCTCACAGCGTTAGTGAGAATATAAAAACACTTGAATGGTATTGCACCTGTGAAAAAATAGAACATTTGGTGTGGCCCTATAGTATAAGTTGTGAATTATTTGGTCACTATTTTTGATATTGTAAATAGAGATTAAATATATAAAATATTGTAATCATAATTATGCAATCCACAAAAATACATGATATAGTTATAATTTACAGAAAACCGTTAGCATCACTGATACAGTGGTACATTTTTTTCAGTGTAGATTCAGCAGAAAAGTCTATTTTATTAACGACTTCTTGGATTTCTGTTTTTAAGAGTGAATGTACCTTAGTTCAGGCAGATTGACATGTGATATTTGGGAGTGGAGAGGAGTTGCTTATTTATCATGCCAATAAACAGCACCAAACTGCCATCCCTGTGGTGTGCCTAAGATGCAGTCAGTCTTGGAAGTGCTGAAACAGATTAATGAGGAAGCCAAAGTCTGTTCTTTGATCTCAGTGGGAAGAGACACGAGATCAATACTCAGACTGTCAGTGGAAAACACAAGCCTAAACCTGGCTCATCAAGTGGATCCCTTTCATGCCATATGTACCGGCAGGAAATCTATAATATTGGCACAGGTAGGAGTATTGCTGTATGTACACTTGATTCAAGCTCCTTTAGAAACAATAGCTGAAAAAAAGGCTCAAATCATCACTCTGGCATTGGATCACAGCTTTTACAGTCCATTCAGTTATACAAGTGAAGCAGTGTGTTTGGGCTAAATCAGACGTTGCTCAAAGTCCTCAGATACAATACTGATTTTCATTATATGTATGCATAGCAAAAGTATAATAAAAAATAGCAAAAAAATATTAGAGAGCAGTGGGTGACCGAACCTGTAGCTTTACCGTGTGGGTTCTGAAATAATAGAAAACAGGGATGCAACAATAGTAAACTTGTTGAAAAAATAAGCCTGTTTTAGTTTAAGAATCATTTATGTCTCTTACTTTTTTTCAGTAAAATCGTTTAGAATCCAAATAAAAAAGGACAAATTGGTCAATTTAGCTAAATTTTAGCCATAATGTTACTTTTCTTGTTGTGACAGCGCTGCCAGAAAAAATAACATCACAAATAATAGATGAAGAGCTAAAACAGACCTGCTAGAATTAGCAGACACTTTCACAGGAACACTAATGGAGGAAGACTATATTCACTATATTAAGGCTGAGAGGGGTGCTGAGGATCTTATAGTGGACCTGAAGAAGCTTTTCTCTCTCACAGATGAATTGCTTCCTGCTTGGTAGTATATTAGCAAATACAACTGACTATACTAGATCAGAATCAGAACTCATTAAAATGATAATCTCCTTTCTTTCATTCTATAGCCTTTATTACAATATTGTTATTATAGATATTCAATTAATAATAATATAAAATGTGCATAATTTTTCTCATTAAAATATATCTGCAAAAACAACAACAACAAAAAAAGCTATTAGTATGGTTTCAGTTGGTTTGCAATTGTATCTCAGTCTGATTTAATATTTAAAATGGGGTAATATAACTACACTATCAATTAAACATAAGATCCATTTAATTTCTAAATACAAACTGATTAAATTCCTTTCAAATGGAATGAAACGGGAAAGCAAGCCAAACCTCAAAAGCACATTAGAAGGGCCATCAAAGCTGATGAGGAGAAATGATGTAACCCAAAAATAGACAGCACACTTCCATTCCACATGACTCAATGTTTCACTGCTGGAGTAATGTAGGTTTACAACTGGAACACCTGTCTCATTTCCTCTCTGTCCAATGTCTTTAATCCACTGTCAGAGGAGCGAAAGTGCCACATCTCTCAGGATAACAACAGGGTGGACGTGAAGGATTATTGAAAGTTCTCTATATATTTTATGGTCACATTGGATTTGGGAAAACATGTCCCAATGTTCCCATTCTTGGAATGCTTATTTTTCATATGTGGAAGTTTAAATAAAACCAACCTGTCCTCCAACCAATACGCACGCATAGGTCGTTTGTCCAAATCCCTTAAATATGACCCATCAGAGAGCATGCTACAATTGCTCCCCTATCTGCAAGAGAATATTTTCATCTGTGTCATAATTCAGGTTTTGTGCAGCTCACTCGATAGTGCATTGCATTCTATATGATGGTATTTAGTCAACGCATGTTTTACGTAAAAAAATGTATATGCATGTATATGCATATGCAAAATCATGATTTTGCACTATTTTTGAAGGTAGGTTTAGGAGTGGGTTAGGTGTTAAACACACTTATACACTAAGTTAATTACACACTCAATTAAACACACCAGGGCTTTTAAGGAGAAATTGTATATATTGTGTGTCTTATAATAACAATCCTTATCCTACGAAATACAAATTACAATATTTTTGCACATAATGGAGAAGCAGCACAAAACTCAACAGCACACAAAATGACCTGATGAAGAAAAATGATGCAATGATAAAATACCTTGTCACCTTTTAGAACTACACTCTGCGCTTTAAAAAAGAGAATGAGAATGAGAATTCAAACGGCTTTTAAAAGTGATTCATTAAAATGAGCACTTCACATATTTTTATGGTTTTCATACTTTTATGAGCTAATCATCCTGGAATACCACAATATAGCGTTACAAATCTCGAGCTGCAGTGAATGGACAGATCGATTGAAAAGCGTAACATAACTCCTGCCACTGATGCACATCACCTCTCCTAACCACCTCTCCCTTTCTAACCCACAAAATATAAGGTTTAGCTGATTCTATGAATGTTGCATATGTTGTAATTCTTTACAACACCCTCTCCCCTCCCTCACTCAAATATTAAACAAACCAGCTCCACAGATGCAGGAGTCTGAAAGGCTCTGTTAGCCGCAGCCAGCTGCCAGCCTGACCGGAATGTGAAGCGGTTCCCCAGCATGCAGCTAATGGCATGTTGAGTGACCGCAGATCAACCAGAGAGAGAGAGAGAGGGAGGAGCTAATGCATCTGTGTAAATGAGAACACCAGCACCATCAGGCAGATACAAGTGCACTAAGTCACTGTTGACATGCCTTACATGTTTATATGAGCCACTCAACGCAGAACATTCATAATTTATCTTCCATAATCATGATTTAGATTTCACTTTGAGTGGAGTGTGTTCTTGACAGACTGCATTGTGTTCCATTTCTTGTTTGAGGCAATTTGTTCTGTTGGAGAGGCATCACCAGGCTTGACGAATTAGAAAAGTCAACAATTAGAAACAAAGAAATTAACCACCTGGGCAGCTCGGTGAGAGATTACAGCTCCTCGGAGAACATTATTTTAAAAAGACCAGAAACTAGGACCAACGATGGTTATGTTTCTATCCCAAATCTGTACATTTAAATTCACAATATTGCATAAAACCTTTGCTAGTGAAGCAATTTTCCACCCCATACGTTCAAGACAATACAATCCTTCCTGGGAAACAGGCGCAAGGTATTAATAATAAAAAATCATACATAATATACTAAAGTGACGACGGATGAAACGCAATAAAATGTGTCAAGGCCAATGATTTGAGAGCAAAACTATGTGAGAGCGTTCTGGAAGGTAATTATACCAAATCATTTTGAAAAAATGGCTCAGGCTCATCAAAAACTTGTTTCTAAAAACAACATTTGAGATGATGTGCGATGAGACTGGTTAATTAGTTAGCCCAGTTATTTAGTTACATAAGTTTAGACAATTCTTGTTGCGCATTAAGAAATGTTTTCACTATGTATTTCTCTATCATATCATTCCCATATGTTTTTTTTTTTCTGTACACCTTGGCATTTTCAGCCAGCATTCTTTAAGCAGTATCCCAAAATTTTAATAAAAATAAATATGTTGATGAAAACAGCTTATGAGTGTGTTCGTGATAAAGAAACGAAAATGTACATTGTAGTAGTTTGAAAAACTTTACAATTTTCAAAATAAATAAGGATTATGTAATAATATTTTAGTCAGCTTTTAAATACTTTAAGATAAAAACATTCAGTTTTGTAGTCTTTGAAATGTTTATTCTTTTTATTTATTGTCCAACTAACTAATCCCAAAAGATCCCAAACCATTGCTTTTCTTAATTCCAAATATATTTTTCAAATAATTCACATAACAATATTCATAATATAAGAGGTCTATGATGCCATTGTATGTATAAACAGTATAAATAAATGGGTCACGTTATCGACATCTGTGATTTATTATTTTTTTTTTTGTGTAAAGTGTTATCTATAACCTACACACGCTACTCTATTGCTGTGTGTGCATGTCCGATAATAAGCTCTTTGCTAACCACAGATATCTGAAATCTGAAACCTCACTCAAAAGACATCAGGGACCAGGCAGTGTTTATCCCCTGTTAGTTCTCTCCATTGCTCCATCACTATTAAATCAAGCACAAGGGGTAACCCAGAGGGAGGCATTTATGATGTCATGGACAAGGAGCACAACTCCTTTGACTTAAAAGACTATCTACCAGTAAATATAATTAATTCTATGCGCAGGCATAACAAAGATTCTGGGATATTCCATTAGAAGTATGGACCAGTCTCTGATGCAGCTTGCTTTATTTATTCAGTTAGTAACTCTTACAGTCATTTCAGCATTAGTAGCACTGCTGCCTTATTACGACAAAGAAGAAAGCAGAGGAATTTTATACAAATTTTATGCTCAAAGGTGACCAAATACATTTCTTAAGAATGAAATTTAAAACATAACACAGTCATAATATTACTCTATTTCAGTTCACAAATAGGCCTTAAATGAAATTCTAGTTGCCTGTGCATCTAATGAAAAAAACATAGGCCTCTGCGATTCAAAGGTTTGCCATAAAAAGTGACTGAAAAAAAAAATAAAAAAAAAATAGGGCATGTTACACCAAATGTCTTCCCAATTACCCAGCACTCTCGCAGGTCATGAATCAGAATACAGACTCTTCATGTTTAGATAATGTTTGTAAATTGGATTCATATGAATTCATTTCCCCTTAACAAAAGAATGAATTTGGAATTGAGGACTGGAGCAGGCTGTACACGAGTGATATGGTTTGTGCTCATTGCCCACAGGCTTACTTTTGATCACCATTTCTTAAATGATTTATGAAGAAACTTTGTCAATGAATATTAAGATATAAAATGCAAATGTAAATTAATTTAGCTGGGTAACCAGGTCCATGCTGAACTAGAAAGTAAACAAAGAGAGTAGAACTGTCTCTAAAATAGTTTGTTCAAATATAATCGTTCTATAGATACAATTTATTGCAGATTTAATGCTAAACCTATGAGAATATTTTAAATAGGTGTTTATAGTCACAGTTTGATCTATATAATTATATGTATTCTAAATAAGCAAATAATACTTTCAATCATATTGTCATGCTGTTGTTCAATAGTACTTGTATTTGTATTTGCAGTATTATACATATTACATATCGACTGGAAACAACAATAAAAATATTCTGTTACACAATATTTAACATTGTATCATATATTAATCTTTTGAACCAAAACTTTTGAACCATTATTAAGGCCAAAAATGTTGTTCCAATCACAAAATAAATATCGCAATATTTTTCGTCTTTGTTTTATATACTATTGTTTAAATTTCAATTGGACTGCATTACAATTGTAATATTTTTCATATTTAAAAAAAATTGAGGCATGTGTTGTTTTAATGATACTTCACTTAAACACAAAAAATCTTAAAATAGTGTAACATTCATATAATAAAATAAACATTTTAATTTTATAATGTATAAAAAAAATCTGTGCATTAGCCAATGGTATATACACAATACGAAAGCAGAGGATGGAGGGACTACATTGAGAGCCGCTGGCAGAGCCAGTACCATGCTCCGTAATTCTCCTGGGATTGACAGACATTGCATCTCAAAGTGACAGGCCTTCATTAAAACCTGCGAATTAGCAAGCAGTCTTTGTGTTGATTGCTTTGTGCACTTCTTATTCTCACACCAAGGTCGTTAATTGGACGGCTTCATAAGAGAAGGTTGAATAGAGCCACCCTCTGAGATTAAATGAATTAGTGAAATATATTTAACAAGCTGCTGTTGCGCCAGTGACTGTACTGCATTTGTATAAGAGCAGCTCTTGCAAAATTTATGAACAGTCTTTTCCTTGATGGACTTAATATAATTGCGTTCATTACAGACATTATGACAGATACGGAATTTTATGACCTGTAAACGAGTTTCAAAGGAGCGCTTAGTGCTTGACACGGAGTAGTCAACAACTTAAAGAAGTGTTCGCATTTCTAAAGCCATAAACCAGGTCCACACTTCAAACAACGACAAAGCTTTTTGGAAGTAAATCAGTGGCTGTGTGCTTTGAGGGTTGATGAGCGTAACGATGTATTAAACTTTGCTTTTCACCCCCTCTTTCCTCTCGTCTGTCCTGTCCTCTCATAGGCTGGTGAGACAGCGCAGTACTGCCAGCTGTCTGGCATCACAGGCATCAATGCGATCTAGACGGCATAGGGTCATAAACAAGGGCTGTACTGAACTCGGCTGACATCACCTCAAGAGACACGGTTCTGAAAGATTCAGCCATGCACAAAAATCTTTTCCTTAAGCCCACAAACTTTAGTCACCTCAACAACCCAAACTCACAGCCGAATATATATTACAAAATATTTCTTTTTAAAATAAATGCTATTTTCTCTTACATTCTGTTCATCAAAGAATCTTTTAAAAAAAAGTTTTCAACGTGGATAATAAGAAATGCAAAAAAAAGCTAATCGGCATATTAAAATAGTTTCTAAAGTACCATGTGACACTGAAGACTGTAATAATGGCTACTGAAAAATATATACTGTATAATAATTAAATCGTGATAATATTTTACAGCATTACAAATAAATACAGCCATGATGTGCATAAACCTTTTATTTCCCGAAACATCCTCAAAAATCCCAAATGTTTCTGACAATCTTATATACCCCAAAAAGCCATACCATATAAAAAAATATATACACTGAAAAAAAACTATAAATATACAAAAATAATTCATGGTAAATATCTCAACTACAATACAATAGCACACATTGAATTTCACAATGAAATAGGTGTGTAATTTTAAAGCATAAAGACAAAAAAAATCTTAATAATCCAATTATCTTTATTTAATTTAATTTACTTCGATCATTTGTTACAGTGTATCACAAAAATAAGCAATCTGCTACTATTATAGAATATACAGCTGACCTATTTTTATTTGTATTTAGAAGGTTGTTTTTCCCAATTAAAATAAATTATTAACAATTTTTTTGTCTGCATATTTGAAATATATGGAAATCTAGTAAATATCCGACACCAATATATTGCTATATTAAACTGTAGTATATTTTGTGGGTTGCTGTCAAACATGTTGTCCCTCCACTGTATTGTCAGTTATCTAATTTCCTAAAGTGCTTTGCTTTTATTTGCCCATTTTGGACAGCTGAAGCATTCCATGAGCAGACTCATCTGTTCTGCCATTTAATTGTGGGCCATAAACCAAACAATCTGCTCCTAATTGCTTGCAAATTTTCATAGGCTAAACTTAGAATATCGCCGGAAGGTGAGCCCCATTGTTCAGAATATGTCAGCAGTCCCACGAATGCACTTTATTCACTGGCCTGTTCCTGTCATACAGTGACCATATGTTGATTGTTCAGTGTTCAGCGTTTCGTTTTCCCACCAATGGGCTCAGATGAGCATACGTTACAGTGGCAAGACAAACGGGTGAGTGAGCCCGTGCACACGCAGGAGGCTTCATCCATTATTCAAAAGCAGTGCAGCGCGACGCAGAGAGGGGCCTGCCATCACTATCAATAATTCAACTCTCCCACCGCAAGCCCCCTCCACTTCTCGCTGTCTTCCCTTTTTTCTCTTTGTCTGTTTCTTTTCTCGTGTCTCCTGTAAATGAAGAGCGTCCACTAATGCACAATGTGCAAAAGCTGTCTATTAGCAATCCAAAGAAGAAAGGTTTTGTCTGAAAGAAGGGTGACAGACAGACAGACAGACAGTGATGAAGAGAGAATAAAGAGGATTTTGTACACAGACTGGATCGTCACTGGACAGTGCGTCCCTTTCAGCTGGCAGGGGACAGTTGTGCATTCTGAGGACACGGATTCACTCTTTCGGTGTACACGGATACATATGAAGAATTCTTTTGCAAAAACAGATAACAGTTTTCAAAAATCACGCTCTTTCATTGTGGACTCCAATTAATCAAACTGCATTTGGGTTATTTTTACTAGCTTAAAAATATTTTTAAAAAGTTAACTAACAAATAAAACAATAAAAAAGTGATAACATAATAAAAAGCATGATTTTTGAAAATTAAAACAAACAAAAAAAACAGTTATCTGAAAATATAGTTGTTGGGAGTGGACCAACAAAAAGTAGTAAGACTATTATATTTAAACACTACTGACTGTAAATTATGTTTTTAAGTTTAATATTCTAATTCATATTTGATTTATACAATTTCAAATAAAAATATACTACCATTATCTGTTTAATAGTTGATTAATATTGTCCTGATTCAAATTGGATTACATAATTTAAAACATGCACTGTAATTTGAAAGTTTGTTCAAATAAAATAAACGTATTCATAAATGAAAAACTATTTATTTCTATATAAAACAATCAATGTTCTTTTGAACTAGCAAATCTATATATAAAACTATATATATTAAAATACAAAATGCAATACTATATCACAAAACTTTCAAAAAGAGCTTGATGAGTTGAGAAATAACCCGTGTCCCACTACTACCATACAACCGAAAAGGGACTCCCTATTGACCCTGCCCCTCTGATCCATATCCCTCTTGTTCATTTGCTCCATCTGCCAGACTCTTGTCAAACAGTCATGAGGGGATTACACCCTCAAGCCCATTGCCCAATCAGGTCAAAAGGTCAAAATTATCTAATGGTTAGCTCTGAGAATGACAGAAAAGAGCAGGCGTGGCTGTAAAGTGCTGAGCGGGTGGCTAATTAAAATGCAAAGCAGCTTCTCCCATTAACCCCATTAGGACTTAAACTTGCCCCAAACCAAGCTTGGGGCATGTATAGAGCAAAGATAATGCCCCAATCTCTCTCTCTCTCATTATATATATATAACCAATGAGGATGCAAAGAGGTGCAGACTGGTGTTCGATTAAAAATTTTTTTACTTGTATAGTCATTTAAGGTCATTTTAATTTTACACTAAATGGCCGAAAGTGCCTCTTAAATATTAAATTTTAAGGTCATGGGCATTAATATAGAGTTAGTCCACTCCTCTGGGAAGGCTTTGGAACATGACTGCAGGGATTCGCTCTCATTCAGAGTCAATGGATGACGGGACCTGGCTCACTCTCAGTATGCCATGAACCTTGCTTTGTGCACAGGTACGCCAGTCAAAAATAGCATTGTTAATAATGAGTACAATCATAAAAGCTGAACATATTAATTAAACATAAGCATCCTGATTATTTTGGCCGTGAACGGCATATTAGCATTTAGCATCCTGCAGATTTTGAACCGACTCATCTGTGCGTTTAATCGACCGGTGACGTTTCCATGCCAACCCAAGCAAATTCAGCTTGAGTGCGATGACCCACTTACTGTATGTCAACAAAATCAGTGGGACAATGGAGAATCTGACACATCTCTTACACACACAGAGCTCAAGGGTTACTAGCGGAGAATAAAAGAAAGGAAGCTGAAGAAGCAAAGCTATGGCTCTGGGTTTCAGGGTTAGAACAATATTATTGAATTCCAAAATGAACAATTTCTACAAAAGTAGTGAAGGATCAGCCCATAAAAGGAAAATAACAAGAGCTTGGACTTGCTAAACTGGTGGAAGTTTAAAAAAAAAAGTACTAGTGGTAGGAATGGAGTACAGATAGTCCTTCAAACTAATTTTTTATTAGGGGTATGATTTTTCTCCCGGTTACAGCGGCAACATGGCTGCCAGGGCGAACTAAAAGACATGAATATAAGCATTATTGATATTAATTAACATTAATGAAAAGTAATAATTTGTTTTATGTTATATTCAATCATGTGTTCAAATTACAGCCATGTTATTCAAAGAAAGAAAAAAAACCACTAAGGTTTGCTAACATTAAACCATTAACGTTACTGACTACATGATAGTGCCACAACATATTTTCATGTCTGATCCGGGCGATTACCACCACAGACATTCGCTAAACCCTTTTCCCAATTATTGCCAATCCGAGAGAGAGAGAAAATTGTGTGTATGCGCGTCTCTCTTTACAATGAGTGAGTTACAGCAAAAACTGTGATTTCTTCCTCTTGTTGCAGGAAAAAATAATTCAGTATTTAAACTGTATTTAAACTGTATTTCAGTATTTAAATAAATGTTGTGGGGCATCGTGGACAAGTTTCTTGTTGTACTTGGATGTGAGAGCTGCGTGATCTTCAATCATGTGTGTGTTTGTGTGTCAGTAGCAGCACAAAAAAAAAGCGACATTAATATTGACCTGTAATGTGCACCAGCAGGTATGTGTATTGTAGTAGTTAGACGACGTAGTAATAAGGAGAAGGGGAAAGGTGTGGAAAATGTGGAAAGGTGTGGAAAGTGTTTTGCTGTTAATATGGTTTATAACTCGCATAGCAATACACATATACTCACACTTTCATAACAGCTGATAGGAGCATTTAACCAGCTGACCCCCACGCTTTAGCCAAGCTATAATTCAATCTCGGCCAAAGTGTGCACAGATTCAGTTCAGCACACCCTCCTGAATAAATATAATTCTCAGACTACTTCTACGGTACATTAACAATAAGCCCATTGGCATCAATAACCATAGCTTGGTTTGTTTGGCATCAGCTGAATACAGTCTCAACCATTTACTGAGTGAATCCGAGGCCATGGTTTCTTTGATTTGGCAGAGCACCCTCATCCAGTCATGCCTATTCAGTGGTGAACAGTTATCCAAGACCTGGCAACCACACTTGAGAGTGTCTGTATGTGTATGAGTGGGCAGGGATCAAAATTATGTTTTCTTTCTGAAAAGGGCTTCAGGATGTTGAACATCCACAAGTGAATTCTAACATCAGTCAGCTGCACTCTTAGAAATGAAGGTTTCAAAAGCAGGTTTAAGGAGTGATTGCTTTGTTGGTTTCACAAAGAACCCTTCAGTGAAGAGTCTTTGGAAGAACTGTTTTGTGTGAACCACGTTTTAATAATTCAGATACTAAAATTCCACTTGGTAGAAGATTAGGACTGTCAGGTAATATGGTTAAAAAAAACAGAACATTTTTTCAGAACGTTTGACCGATTCCATATAACAATGTACATTTGTTATGTTATCTAGTTACCTTATGTAAAATGTAACTACAACGATTCAAGTAATATTCTCTTTATTAAAACTTGCAAAAGTTCAAAATATTACTTAGACAAAATGTAAATAAATTTTCAGAGGTCAACCCAAAAAGGCAATTCATATTAAAAATGGCAAAATACAACACCAGTAGTAGGCTGTTATTAACAGTGAACGTTTTGTAAAATATAGAGACATAAAATAACAGCACTAGCTTGCCACCATCCTGCAAACATAAATGCCGAACATACAGTAGCAGTTATTTACAGGTTCTTTATAATTCCACTAAACTGTTTTTCTTCTATATAAACTATTTTACTTATATAGACTAGAATGCTCGCATCTCGCACATGAAATAGCATTCTAAAAATGTGGCGATTAAGTTCAACTCACATTTCATAACCTTGCATTTTTTCCTGTTTCAATTCCTCATTTTATTCTATTTATTATGCAAAAACTCATTCTTTGCTTAAGACTGTTGCAATTCTCCATAGAGCATGTCTTGATAAGCCATAAGCAATCATTCTTTCCTCCTAATTCTTACCATTGGTGTATTGTCAACTGTAATGTCTGATAAATGATCAAATGTAAATGTTATATTTGCTTTTATTTATAATCAGTTCTTCAATTTAAAAAAAATCACGAAAACCTTAAATATTCATTGATAAAATAAAGCTAAAAAAAAAAAAATCATTGCTCAATCAAAGCATTGCTCAATTGAAATCCTACAGTCAAACTCCAAGACTTTCAACGTGAAGCAGAAAATTATGATTAAGTTGTGCGTGTATGTGTGTGTGTGTGTGGCCCCATCATCCCAGAGGGTCTGAGGCAATCGGATCAACCCTCAGCTGAGCAGCCCGGGCCAGACAGAAAGGAGGGGGTTTATGGTGGGAGCGTGGTGGGGGAGGGGTGCCCAAGAAGAGAAAGTGGCACATACTCCCTCCCACATTACCATACAATAGGATTGGGACACCCATGTCATCACACCACCGCCCTTATACAACGGGGCTTTGTGTTGGTGGTGAGCGCCATGTGATAAGATCACGTATATGCAGTGTGTTCACACTGGCTTATCACTAACTAATTAGTGAATGCCAAAACAACATCTGAGATCAGATTCTGACGTAAACAAACATCCCATCTCTCGCCTATGCGCACAATTGTGGTTGAATTTTAATTATAAGAAAGAGCAATCCACAAAATGGTTGCTTTCTAACATTCTTGAAACCGCATTGTTTGTGCATGTTTGAGTGCTTCATGAAGAGTATTAAATATCATGTCTGGAAGGAACAATGAAGATTAATGAATAGTCTACTGGGCAAAAAGAGAGAGCAGGATGGATGGTTCATCTCCTGATTCTGGAGAAACCGGTCACGCAGCTACAGGACGAATTGAAGTTGGAAAATTGTGCTCAATGGACTGTCATTTTATTTTTTATTAATTTGTGGCAAATTTAATCTTAATTTTTTAAATATACATTTTTACAAAACTGATATAAAATGGACTGATAAAATAAAGAAGAGGCCAGGTAGCACTTTGTTTCTCAGGGATTGTTCAAAAAGATGTATGATTTAAAAGATCTAAAATGGCAAAAATTTATGCATTGCAGTAGATCAATCTCTTAATTTTATTTTTGTTTTTTCAGACCTATTCTAGGAGTCAGCATCAAGTACCATATATAAATATAAACAGGAGACACTGAAGTGTAGGTCTAGATCATTTAAGTGATCAATTTTCCTTCTATTTTTTTTCTAATAATTACTGAATTCTCTAAATGTTAAGAAAATGCAAGGAAACAATTGGGTGTTTTTTTACTATGTACACCAACAGAAACTCCTGCAGTTAGATTTTTTTCTTTAAAAAGTTTATTTGCACCATATTGTTATAGGCGCTTTGAATAGGTCTATTTAATTTACTAACAATATAGATGTGTCCATAAATAGTTAGGGAGAAAGAGAATGGAAAAGCCATTGTTATATAATAACAAAACAAAGTAGAAAGGTCAAAGTAAAGGGACTTTTTTTTTAGCGGGAATATGTTTTCAATCTGATTACACACAATAAACAGAAACCATACCAATAGTAAAAGGTAATAGTAAAATGCACAAATTATCAAAAACAGTCCGTATCATTCACAAACTACACACGAAATTAGTGAGAAAATTTACAGAGTGCAACAGATGTGAAAAAGTACAATAGATCTTTATGAACTATATAAGTATTATTTACATTATATAACGCTGTCTGTACTCTGTTGTCTTTTTTTACCAGGAAATCGCCTCACGACGCGAATATCTGAATTCCAGTGCTTTATCATATGTGTACTGCTGTTTCATCCTTGTTTTTGCTTTGTTTTATGTCCAAGTAGTCTGTCGTGTCTTCTGGGCTTTTTCAGAGAGTGCTCTCATGCAAATATTATTTTGTGTTTGTTTTCATGCACGCACAACATGCTTTACTTTCACTTTGCCAAGACCTCATTTTTACTGGTTGAAAGTGGGACAGTTTGAACCAATCTGGTCATGGGGGTGGGACTAAGCATCAATAATCAGCAACGAAGTGCATTGGATTCTTGTGATGAATCAATGTTGTCAAAATGTCAAGATGCAATCACGTATGCTACGGACACTCTCAAAAGCCAATGTCCATGTGCATTAGAAGATTTTAAGAATGTTAAAATTTGAAGTACTTCTAAAGAATCCCTTTAAAACTAAATTACATGTATATTTTTAATATATATATAAACTTTTAAGTACACTAAATGATCTGTTCACCATGAAAAAGGGCTCGCGGCCTCATTCTCCGCTGTATTGCAAGTAACACTGGCCGTCAATGAAATCATAGTAATCGCTGTCCCCTCAAGCAATAAATAACCTGGTTCCTGGTTCTATAGCACTATGCTACTATAAATGTCCCATTTTTTTGTCTACAGACTCTGCAGATCCTTCAGTAGCCCACCTTAGGTTGTTATCTACTGTATATTCCCTGATCTGCCTTTTCACAGTTAAGCTAGTGAAACACCATATCAGCCATTATCATTCCAATAAACTGTACACTGGATTGCCCGAAACTACCAAAAATATAAAAAAGATATTAGCAAAGCAGCGTATGTGTGTGTGCTTTCCCTCCAACTTGTTTGTATTCATTTCTTTAATGCTGTTGAGGAACTTCTGAGGGCTGAGCCTGCTGTGTGACAGCTCAGTGATTCTAATTGGGTGTTAGTATTGGCGTGAGAGCGGGTGATTACAGCTGACAGCATCTCTGCCAGGCTCTTTGAAGCTCTATACAGCACTTGTGCACTGAGATGCACAGAACTATGAAAATTCAGGCTGGGATCTCTACAGGAAGTACAAGATATGAGGCTCTGCGAGGATCAGAACACTGTCTAGACCAGGGATCCTCAAATCTGGCACACAAGATCCACTTTCCCGCAGAGTTTAGCTCTAACCTCAATCAAACACACCTGAGCATGCTAATTAGTGAAAATCACAGGTAAGTGAGTTTTATCAAGGTTGGAGCTAAACTCTACAGTGCACTGGACCTCCAGGGCAAGATTTGTGGGCCCCTGGTCTAGACAGACTGTATCTAGTCAAAATGTAATGAGAGGGAAATTTACCACATTAGTTGTTGATATGATAAGAAACTTATCACTGTTTTTTTTTTTTTTTAAAAACATATCACTTCGCTGCCTGTCATGTTTTATTCCATTAGGGCTTGAAAAATTGTTTCATAAAGCATTTATTCACTTTGAGATGGATGTAACACAAGACATCCGAATGTTTGCGATCTTTTGCAATAACACGTTCACATTGCTGTTTGGCAGGGTTAGGAAGTTTGGTTACAAAATTGTTATGCTCACCCTATAATGCAAGAAAATAAGAGAGGGGGGACCTGTTAAATCACGTATGAATTATTATTTATTAAAAAATAAATAATTCATAAATTAATAAATTACTAATAAAGCAAACAAATGTATGCACAAATGGATCTCTTGAGAGAGAAGGAGAGGAAATGTTTTAGCATATGGCTATTTTAACTTTATTAAACAGCTTTTCTGCTGCTTTATTATATTGTAAGCAAATAGAAATGTGAAAAGTTAGAATCTGTTAGAAAATGTGAAAGTTAGATCAAGTTTGCTGTAAACCTTGCATGTGACAGAAAAGCAAACTTATAACTACATTTTTTAATCACTGTTGATTAATTTACTAGTTAATCCTAACTTTTAACTGTCCATCGTCAACATCTACTCCAACATCTGTAAATATTTCTATATCAAAATATAATTTTTTACAACCCTTCCAATTCCATTAGACAATATATTGGCAATATTAGCTATGGTTATGTTCTGGTGGCTACCATTCAGATACACAGCTTATGATGGCCACAAAAATATAATGAAAAGCAAAACATTTCATTCAGAAAATAAGAAAAATAATAACTGTCTGCTGTATTAAGTCACCACACTGATTCACCACTTTCATGGCAGTGAGTGAATAAAATACATGTATGTGGGGACAGTTAAAAATGCTAAAAACGTTTTAGAGAACCTTGTACTACAACTTAATTAAATGCATGATTGCAAGTTTAAAATTCTAATTTAATAATATATTGCCAACATTATTCTGATTAGTTCTGTTTACATAATGATGCTGATAATTACATTAACCTAAAATCAATATGTATATGTTTGTGTGTGTGTGTGTGTGTGTGTGTACCCTCTACACTACAAATATGTATACACACAGCTGTAATTATCACAAGCGATATTAAAAATTGACAGACAGCTTTAAGAAGTACCTGCAATCACAATGCCAATGGCATGACATCATTCAAAAAAGTGGTTTGACAGTATAAAAATAGAGTTGAGACAGATGGCAGAAAATTGCCCAGCAGGCTCAGTCCACATTTACTCTGAATCTTCTCTGAACAATCCTAGAACCCTTTTACATCACTTGCATTTTTCATGAGCAAGGTTTTCTTTGTTTAAAAAAAGGTATGTTTATCACTGACTTAAAATCCCACAGGTCGAGCACTTCTCCTCAAGAGCAGTCACAACACAAAAAACGTGCCTCGGATGGAGAGAGACTGTGTTTGACAAAATAGTTATAAATAGCATGAGGGGGAAAAAAACGTTTCTCTGACACCTTCAAATTTTATTAATTTACATTTTCAGCCCTCTAAATGAGTGTTAAAATGTTATTACAAATTACATTTTTTACATTTTCCACGACTCTGGGATCCCTGTACATGATTAGCAAATTCATTCAAAATTGTTCACTAAACCTGTAAAATCAATGAAGCTGAATAAAAGCTTTCATCGAGATACTTGCCCTTTGTTATATTTTGAATAGTGACTGTCATGCTTGTTGAAAGCAGCTTAAGGACACTCTGACAAAGCAGTAGCTAATTAACAAACACTAATTGCACTTGAGTTCATCAAAATCATCATTTAATTTCATACATTCTGAAATGGCTTTAAGGCACTGTAGATGCACACTACTGGATTGCTTTAAAAACGTGAATATACATCAGAAAACATGTAGTAATTGTATTTTTTTGCATTTTGAGTGCCCTGCAAAAATTGAATAAAAATGATCTGAACAGCTTTCCAAAACATCTATAAAGGTTTGGCACAAACATGCAACAGATGCACAATTCAGTGAAACGTGAAATGTCTACACCGAAACAGCTCAGGACATCAATCAGAAGGGTTTCTAGCCCAGAGGACGTCATTGATCAAGAGGCAGGAAGAAGCGACATATTTCGAATGAGTACACAGAGCTATCATACTTTTGAAGATACGCGGCAAAGAAAACACAACAAAAGTGGTAAAAGATCAATAGTACACAGAATCCCATTCTGAAGTCCTTCTTCTGTCACTGAATGATTACATTTCTAAAAGTGAAAATAAATCTTCAATTGTATGCTATCATGATTTTACAAAACTAGTTAATGTCTGCATGGTATTTCCATTATTTCTTCAGAATGGCTGCTCTCTTTAGTAATATGAACAGACACTAACAATACAAAGTTCTTTTCCTAACGAGAACGTAAACGTTATTTCCATTCCTCTCGACTGCATTCAAAAGCAGCATTTATTTCATTTTTCATTATTTCAAGTCCAACCCTGTTTTGTGGTTGATTGACACTGGATAAATCATGATTCATATGGTAAGTGAATATTCACTAAGACCATACAAAACATGATTTACCAAGTCTGCAACAATAGCTAAAGAATGTTGGTGAGCATTTGAATTCACAAATCAAAAGCACAGAGAATCGATTTCACTTCTACATTAGAGTTTATGCAGTTAACGAGAGTGTTTGAATGATGGCCGCAGAGAAAGAACTAGGCAGTCCTGAGTATTTAATTTTGCTATGCACTGTAGCATGTCCCAAAAGCAAGATCAATACAGTTCCCATCCAAAAACTGCCTCCAGGTCAAGCCGTGGCTTAATCTATGCACTCAAAGGAGTGTAATTACTTTTTTTAATTTATGATTCCAAGACGTTTTGATTCCACAGCTTTAATGATATGCTACAGCAGTACAATTATGCATTTTAATGAAAACCACAGAGTGGCCATGGACTCAACAAACCATGGCACACACATTCATGAAGGCATAAATACTTCATTATATACATTGGAAGTGCATAGCTTGTGATGGTAGCTTATCTGCCTGCTGATCCACTTATGGAAACCAAAGATGAGAATTAATCCAGAGCACTCTGCCATCTGCTGAAGATGAATGATTTATCTATCTTAACCCCCACAAGCAGCCAGTTTTCATATGAAGCTGCCTGTGTTATAATCAAACTGTTCATATCACTAATGAAGTCTCTATATCCACAGCCAGGTGTATCTTGCTGGGGTTCTTACAGCTCTACACGGGGTTAAATACAACACAGTGTTGGGTAAAATATGGACAAACTCGCTGGTTGCGTTAAACTGTTGGTTGAAAACAACCCAATCATTGAGGTTGTCCATATCTAACTCAGCATTTCGAATGTAGTAACTGCCATCTTTACTCCCAGTGAGATGACATTGCAGAAGAAAAGGCCGTTAACAGTGAGGACTGGAAAGCTAGAGCTGAAATTCATTCACAGAAAGAGAGCGAGCGATAAGAAGAGCTGGACTGGGTCTGAGAGAATCCCTCGCTGACGGTCCCCATGGGCAGTCTTTAAACACTGTTATTGCGAAGTGCTTCCTCACATGAGTGAAGTGGAAATAATTGATTTCCACAGAAAACGCTGAAGGACTGCGCATCTGTTGAGCAGCTTCTGTAGGCTGTTTGTACAGAGTTTCATTGTGGGTGTTCAAAACCAGCATCAAGAGAAACCGACGCACATTCTATTAAAAGTCGAATTGAACGGAGACTCTCTCATATCAAGCTTTATACAACCTAAACTCATCAAACACATGCCGTTTTGATCAACAGCTGGTTTGTATCTCATATGTTGTGGCGATATCAAAGAAGAGGGGTGCAGAATGGGTTAAAAAAGAGATCATTTTGCATGCTCAGTGCCGCCCTGATTTCCTCTCTCTCTCTCTCGCAATCAGAAGTGGGTCAGTTATGGCAGGCAAGCAGTGCCGTTACTTAAAGAAGAGCCGCGGTTGCTCATAAGCACCATTTTGATGACATATATCTACTCATGCCCTAGCAACCAGCCTTATTTTTTTAATTCCCCCTTGCCCCACCTTATATTTGCTGTCTATTGTTCTTCAGCACGTCCAACTACAGCAATAATACAAAAAATGAAAGCATGAGAGTGGGCGTGTGAGTGGGAGAAACACTGGGGGGCTTATTTCAGACTAAACATCAAAAATACTGGACACCTCCTCTCACCTGTACATAAGTGCACCGAATCTAACGAATCCCAATCAACATTCTAGCATCTGGCATACAGTATTCTCATAACTCATTCTTAATACATACAACACCAGATGCCTCTCCCACACGCCTCCCAAGCCAAACACATCACAAAAGCTATGGCTTTAAATCAGATGAGTGACAATCGTGAAAAGTAAACAGTTTAAGAGACAAAGGCAGTAAACAGCCTCACTAATCTAATCTGACCCGAGTACTGTTTTGTAATGGCTGCATTGTGGTGATAACCAGAGCAGCCCAATGATGGAAAAAAAAAAGAATGAACGGTGGAAAGAAAAGAGAGCTGTGACAAGCCCTTGTTATCCATTAAGACGAGCACAAAAAAAAGCAAATGATACAAATGAGCGCACTGACAACTGCCATTCCCACAGACTGACCAGAGCACTTGAAACCACACCAGCACCAATTAACAGAAGCTCTGATCTTTATCAGCATCACTGCAAATTGTGTTGCAGCCTTAAGCAATACAATCGCTGATTCTGTAGGCTGTAAAAAATATCCTTAAAGTAATTAGTGGCAGTCGCCATCAGTAAAGCCTTGCCTGATTGAGATTGTAAACACGTATGCATCAACACAAAGACAAGAGCGCATGATAAGAGAAGGAGGAGATGGTGAAGGAAAGCAATTTGACACAATACCTTTCTGTGTCTGTCCCTCTTCCATGTTCTCTTCCATTGTGGATCAAAGCGCGGATTACAGAAGTGGATGAAATGTAACAATGCCTATACGGTCAAGTGGATGAGCGTCTGTGCGCGCGGTGGAGAGATTGAGCGCGTGTGTGTGTGGAAGAGCGCGAGCGGGCGTGAGTGTGTGTATGTGTGTGTGTGTGTGTGAGTGAGGTGGCTCCGCGGCTCCTCTTCTCGACCGCAGATATCAGTCAGCGCGATCTTCAGCTGTCGGTTTATCTGTCTCTCAAACGCTGTCCATCGCAAAAGAAATATTCGTAGACTTCAACAATACGCGCGTCGCGCGTGTTAATTATCTCGAAGACGTTTGGTTTTGATAACGAGAGATATGAGACACTTTGAACCTTACAATGCAGGTGTTTTGAACAACTGATCTCTTTTCTAGCGCTGATGTAAAAATGCACCGCATTGAAAACAACTCCCCGCACTAACAGATGGATGGGTGTATCCTAGTAACCAGCAGGGCCCCCCTCCCTTCATCATGAAGACTCCAGCATACAGTACACACACACACACACACACACACACACACGCACTCCACACCATGGTCCCTGTCTCATCCTGTGGACAGTAATGTTTTTACATTTCATGCTTTGATAGATAGATTTAATCTGTCCTAAAATTAGGTAACCATAGTCAGTATTTCTTTTTTTAACCCCATAGAAACAAGAAAGCTATTTATTTTACTAGATGTCATACATGATAATGCCATGTAGTATATTAAAAGTATAATTAATAGCGCCAGCATTAATCAGTTATTATTACTAGCATAGCTTGATCTTGACATAAATGCACCATTTGTTAGACAAACTTGTTTGTCTTTAGCTTAATCCACAAAATTCCATAATACATAAACTTTTTTTTTTGGTTTTCACTGTTACTACTCAAGAGTCAGTCATCTGGGTAAAATGCAGACCAATTCCACTTGTCTGATAAAAAGAAAATGAATATGGTAATACTTTGAAATATGGTCTGCAAAGGCCTAAGATAATCAATGAACAGACACAGAGAGAGTTAGCGATCTCTTTATTATAGTAATAAAGCATCCTCAACTTTATTCAGGAAGATAGTTCATATTTATACAAACAACAGGCCATATGCATCATCAAATTATTCAGTTATAAATTACATTACATACATAGGAAAGAAATATAATTACTAAGAAATATAATTACTAATAATTTGGTGTAAGTACTATGCGTATTTGTATTTGTCTACACTGTAAAAACAATTCAGTAAAATCTGATGAAAAACTTGCAGCTGTGGTTGCAAGAGTTCTATTGTTAAAGAAAAAAACTCTAAACTGTAACGTTTTAGGTTTTTACTTAAATTTACTATTAAAAACCACAATTTCATTAACTGATATAATGTTAGCATACCAATCTATTAAAGTATCTATTTGTACCTTTTGAAATACACTGGTAACCACCAAAAGCAGGTGGCAATGAGAACGTCACGTAATTAACCAAATCCCATCAGGAGCAGCTTTTAATTAGTAACATATATAGAAGGTGAATGTTCATTCACATAAACACTAAACACCATCACAGTGAGACTAATTAAACTGAAATATGCACTAAATATCAATTTAACAATATTAGATGTAGCATGCAACCCTAATTAACATAGAAGACATAAGAAGAAGAAACACACCACATTCAAGCCAAATATGAAATGCAATGCAGGGAATTCTGGGAATGTCAATTTATGTTTTTTCCCTGTTTTTAGTGTAGCATTTTCACAGTTTTGTCTGTTAGAATCACTGTAATTGTTTTGCAGTGTGTACAAGAGGAGGTATGTGAAATATGTCTACTTGAGAGATAAAAGGGACAGAGAGGGAAGCTATTAACAATACAAATGTATTCAAAGTAGCAAAGGCATGTTATGTTACTCACAATGCTGCAGTATAATTGAAGTATTTCATATGAAGAGAATACAGTACTCGATACAGTAAATGAACAGTAACAGTGTTGTGACTATAGTGCCACAGTGCACTTTCTTTGTAAGGGTTCCTGTCACCTCCAGCTGTTCTGATCAGTGTCAATGACACTCTCATACTAGCAGCTTGAAAACTGAACAGTTGTCACAATGCTGACGACAGACTTGAGAACCTAGCAGCATAAAGAGCCCAGAGATGGCAAAAGAGCGACTGAGCAATCCATAACAACGTACAATTGCAAAGTCAAGCAATGAATGTTAAGCTAAGCTTTTTTTATCTTTATAGACCAAAATGTTGCATTCACCCTTTCCATTTAAAGTCATCAAACTGTGAGATAATAAATATCTTTACATAAAGATAAGCTGCTTTATTTTTAATTTCCCATGAATTATTTTAAGAATCAATGAATTTCAAGCACATAACACCCAGAAAGTCCTCTTGAAAATGTGTATGTTAATGTGTGCATGTTTCTAGAGCACCTGTTGCTCTCATATAGTAATTCCACTTTACCTCACAACCTGTGGTTTCTGATTGGCTGAGATGCTCACAGAGGACAATAACTCATATTTCTAGAGCATTTGCCTGACTAATGCTCTAGATGTCATAAATGTTTGTAAATTGAATCATTTTGAATGCTATATAGCATTACTTTTAATAACAAATTCTTCATTGATGTATGCAAAGAAAATTATTTGTAATGTTTTTTTGATAAAATGCATATACTTTGATTATTACATGTATACATAGCTCACTTAAAAACTAAAACAGTTCAAAGTAACACATAATGTTACAGGAAAGTCAAAAATGGATGCTAGGCAAGTCATTAACATGGACTGTGGCACGTGCTGCCAGCTGGCTTCCATTTTAAGAAGATTAGCTGGAATGCCTTGTTATCATAAAATTATTTCTCCAAACTGCAGTCAGTGCTGAGAATCAAATAGATGTGCTGTGTGTAGACTTCTATGAAGTTAACTGGGCTTTCCTTCTCTGTCAAAGCTCAATAAAGTGATTAATTACAACACTGGCCTGCGAACACAACATTTGTTTTAAATCCAATTCTCTATTTGATCAAAATCAGACCTAAGAAATCTGTAACAATTAGATTTGTTTGACAAAAAAGCACATTTAATGCATATCATGTACGTATTTTTGTAGTAATTACAGATAATGCTTTAGTGAACTGATTACATCTGACTGCAACATAGAGATTGACTTTCTTCAGGAAGATCACTGATGTACTGCATGGCTGTAACTTGCCATCAGTATAAATGGCAGTGCATCTGCATATTTAAAGTGTCTTCCAATTGACCTATCGGTAAGCCCCACCCCCCTTAGTTACTGTTGCTAACTGTCTGAAAATGACAGCTGTCAGTGTGAAAAACCTTGTCATTATATCTTTTTGATATATTTGAAACACAGACGACCCACCATTCAAGTGGGACTTAAATTTGCCATGGAGAGATATATACAAATATCGAAAAATAAATATTGTGGGTATTAATTAGGAAGTTTACAGATTTAGAAGGGTTTACAGATCACAATGTAAGCGGTAGAAGCCTCATATTCCAGTAGTCATTATGAATGATAACATCCCAGATCAACACTGTTCATGCAGGGCATGAGTAAATTAATTCACATTTAACCAATTTAAGAGGCAATGCAATGTCAAATTTAGTTTATGCGTTTTTGTCCTACTCTGAACAACACGCAATAACAGTTCACTATTTAGGTTTGTACATTAGCATGTACTCGCTTACTTTAAACGTTAGCTAGTTTTAGCCAGGGATAGCTTGTTTAAGCACAATATGACATTAATGTTCTGCTTGAGCGGATGAAAATTGTAACTTAATGAGAGTATGACAACCAGAAAATGAATCTTTTTGTTTTCATTGGGATAGGGAAAGAATGCTGAGGGACATTTTGCTCAATTTTGTTTGGGTTTAGGAAACGGAATAATATAAATTCCATCCCCCATCCTCTCAGTATACCTGGGTCTCCCAGTTTCTATTGCTGAAAAGCATCTCCACATGACGCTTATTGTTGATATAGTTTGTTTTTGTTTAAAAGCTCCCTCATCCCTGCAAAGGACCTCTACATCTCAGTAATTGGGTTCTTGGTCAGCTCCATGACCAAGACCTTGCTGATTTGAATCAATACCAAAGTGAATAACAAGCAATCTGTGGGAGCAGTCTAGGGGTTTTCAAACTTCCTACATTTGACATTTGTAGAAGCCCATAGTCATAAGGGGCATATACACCACGATATACATCAAAGGCCAACTGATGTAGAAAAAAGAATCAAAACCAAACAGAACCATAACTTATGACTGCAAATATTAACACCAGTTTATATTTAATATTGTATTTTAACATTAGCTAATTGAGGGACATGGTGATTAAATCCAGTAAATCAAATAGCAATATTCTAAGCTACATTTAATTATTATGGGACACATATATCACTGTAAGGACAAGAGTTTTTTTAATGCCATGCATATTCAAATTACAGAATAAATTTCATACCACTTTAACAATACAGCATCTGTTTCTGCCAAACGGTCACAATAGAGTTGGTTGAACGTGATGTAAATAATTTTCACACCTCATCTTTATCTGATCGCTCACTAGACTATAAGTGCAGAGCGAAGAGGATGAAATGTTAAGCCCCATAGGGGTCTTGCTGCCAGGGCCAGCATCCAATCAGAATGCCTCAAGCAGTAAGGAAGTGACAGAATTGGGCCTGCACATTTATTACAGAGCTGAGAGCAGTCATCCAGTCCAAGATATGGAGAAATAGGACTATGGGTCTTTCCTACTGCCTGGTCTTTTGTGAGACAACATATAGGGGGTCATTGTTCAATTAAAAAATAATACACGATTTCTGATTAAGAAAGCTGGTCCAAAAGGTAAAAAAAACATCCTGCTCTTATCTCTAAATGTTTTGTTATCAGTGCATAAATGATAATGGTTATAGATAAAGCATAAATAAATAAAATTAGATGACATGACCTGCTCTCTATTTTTAATTCTCTATTCTATTCCCTGTTTCACTTGCTTTCTGTGAAATTAAAAACTAAAAAAGGTCATGTAAATTTTTCACAATTCTCACTTTTTTTAAATAAACATTTATGAAATTTCAGAATTGCGAGTTTAAATCTTTTTTTCCCAAAATTGCAAGAAAGTCAGTCAGTCAGTCAATTGTGACATATAAACACAGAATTGCAAGAAAAGGACAGACTTGTGATTATAAAAAAGGAGAAACATCAAAGATATCCAAAAATTAATTTCTATTTATTTTTTACATTACCAAATGACTTGGAAATACATGCAATTGCATTTATGTATGATTCAAACCACACAAACTGCACAATCCAATTCATTAGTCTTACTACACACTGGACAAGATAGTCTGCAATTACTCTCATTTCTCAACACAAATCAAATTTGACCATACCTCAATCAATTATCCCAGTGTGCATAATAATCTTTAATGACATATTTCTGCTGTGATTGATTTTTGGATTGAGTGGAAGAACGAGAAAGTGAGAGAGAGTAGAGGATCGTGTTAGACACTAATCGGTTTTAATATGCCAAAGATTCCCTAATGAATTCTTTTGTTGATTACATTCAGAAAGACCAAGAATAGGCTGCAAAGAAGGAGGATTGAAAACAGTTCAGTGCTGTGGACTTTAATCTTGTCTTCAAATTGAAAAAATATATACACATTTGGTATGTCCATACATATTATATATACAGATATGTAAGAAAATTACACACACAGATTGTGCCCAAAGCTCCTCCCAAGTTCTCCCTCTCTCTCTCTCTCTTTCTCCTGTGTTTTTCAACCATTCCATTAGTATTGCTAAATCCAAGGATTCCCCTGATACTTAAAATAGCATGCAGAAAACAGGATTGAATACATATTCTTACCCCCCATATTCTTTCATCTCACTATGAAATACCTTCACTATCTCTCATTTCAGAGGTACAGATGCCAACTGGCTTTAATCAAACAGCAGATCATTGAATTGTATGGTGGGAGGAGCCATAAAAACTGCATGCGTGTCACGATGTTGATCCTGTTCCCAACACAATGGCCTAGAGAAAAGGACTAAATGGATTTTTAATGCTACAATAAATGTGTCGATCATTCATACTCGCTGCCATCTATTGATTTTCCCCCTGGATGAGCTCATAGATACACCGGTAATTATTTGATGTTATGCCTATGCTCTTTAGTGCATATAAAAGGCATTTATCCGGTTTGAAACTAGTCATCGCATGCATGATTCTCTGAACAGCTGATAATCACAGATTCTGCATTCAGCTAAATGTGACTCTAAAAATGGTTAATTTCCTTTGAACGCCTAAGAATTGAGGACAATGGAATGACTGACGTACATGTGGTGCCATATATTCACATGGACTGAAAAAAGCATTGATGACCTATTTTACCATACTATAGACAAATCGTTTAAGCCACATACTTGCTTTAAACGAGCTCTCTTGAGGATTGAATTTGCCACATGGCATTCCCATTATGCTGCATTCCAATGTTGGATATCTGTGATGGTATATGGACTCTACCATCACAGACACACACACACACACGCACACGCACACACACACATACATGTTGGATAGGTGGTATCATTCATATAGGGCTACACATTTCATTTTTTCAATTTTTTCAAACAAAATACATATATATTTCATCGCAGCACAGCACATTCCACATCCTGTGTGAAAGGGCGTGAGAGAGTCATGTGAGTGAAGGTCCACCCTGATCCTGACCAACAGTGGAGTGTACAATTGAAAGCATATGAATACATACAAATTAGCCACAGATTCATCAAAATGTAAAATAGCACAAATAGCAATTCAGTAATCCAACCTATCAAGGAGGTCTTACTGTCTAAATGTTGCTCATCCAGCTGTGACAATGTCCATAATGATAATTCCACTACTAATGGCCCAGTCTATGTCTGTCTTGATAATAATAAAGCCAAATGAGGTAGGCTATTTTGGCAGAGGTTAATAAGAGTCCACTGTGAGACTCTAACTGTATTTGTAGTTCCCATGCAGGAAAAATAGAACACACACATTAAATATATATAAAACCTTGTAAATGGTGATTTTTTTATGGGTTTGTACATAATTTTCGCCTGCGTGAGAATGAACATACTGCAGTAAGATGTCACATTAAAACACTTCATGTCCACATGATATAATAATTTATTATGCTCTAAGAACGTCTACAGTTAATAAAGTGAAGGTAAATTAGGTCTAGAGTAATTGTGATTGAGATTTTGACCTTAGGCAATAGGGAACAAGACTGTCACCTCAATAATTCAGTCACTATTTTAACAAGCTATAATAATCACCTGAGAACTACTTCCACTGAGCCGTCTGACCTGAATGCTGGATGGACAGAAGTGCATGTGCATGTATAAATTACATTTTTACATTATTGTCAATTTAAACCAAAATTACACTGATTTATGGACTGAAAATCCTACATGGAGTCTCCTGCAGGAAACACGCCTCTAGTCTTTATTGATGACTTTATTACTACGACTAATATGCGTATACACCTCATTAGTAGATGTGCCTATGGTCATACTTCCTCTTTGAACACTGCTGATCTCAGATGGGACTGGCAGTCTAATTTCTGGTTGACAGCTGTTTTGAGCCTAGTTTAATGATTATGAACAAATATATTAAACATGAGAAACGGACAGCTGTGAACCTGAGATAAACTGTTATCATCATGACATCTGTGAAACCACAAAGCTCCAATTTCCATTCACTCCTCTTAGAGTCCACTAGTGAATAAGACTAGTGCATTTCAAATGCAGCCCTTGTCTGCAGCATGTCACATAATCAGCTGGCTTTGAACACTATAAATTAGCTTTAGCGTATCACTTGCTGATCACTTGCTCCAGTTTTAGCCTGTAACCATGGCAACAGACTGCTTCACAGATCTGCACTTTCTAGAGAGAGGGAGACTGAGAGAAAAAGGAGGAAACACATACAAACAAGCCAAGGATCTGATTCCACCCCACAACCTTATTGCACTGCCGTTGCAGATAAAAATTGACTTAGAATACAATAAACTGCTAGTTAAACTTAGCCCTAGCGTCCACATTCTCTTGCAACATTAGCTTTATGTTTTATTAAAATGCCACGTACCACAGCACAACTGAACTGAATTAAAAAAGGTACTTAAGGCCATACCATGCATGGATTGCATACCGGACAGCATCAACCAGCAAAGAATTGCGCTATAAAGCCCTACATCATTACATCCTTTGCACTTGGAGGACTAAAAGAACAGTAGTGCAAAATACACATACCCTAAACATGTCAAAATTAACTTGTTATTAATCCGTTTTATCAGGCACAACAGCAAGCAAAGTTCCGTTGTTTAGCAATAATGCAGCTTGCCACATTAATCCAATGAATATAAAAGGCGTGCATTAACTGGCTATTTATGACTTTGAACATGGTTCATCTAATCAGTTAGAGTTAGAGACTTTTTTCCAATATTGGTGTTAATGTTTGAAGTGTTGAAATGGAGCTGTTTGTGTTGCGCCTAGATCAGAACTATATTTGCGATGCGATACTGTATATACCATAACCTTGTTATAAAATTACTCATACCATAATATCATACCATGAAGATTTTATTCATACTGCCCACTCCCAGGTGGGCTGCGAAGAGCAGAAATAGGATGGGTCGACAAAAGGATGCTACCCCTCATCTCTCTCTCTCTCTCTCTCTCTCTTATCTTGTTTGACCAGATCAGCTAGTGATCTGAAAATGATAGTAAATTATCCCATTTGTACTCTGTTGTTATCTAAAGCTGACACTGCACTGATCAGAATGATGCCGGTTAAAGCCATGTAAAGCCATGTACATAAATGACATGTGTACTGTCATTTATGTACATATAGTGCAATACATCAATATTTTTCAACCATGCTAAGATATTTCATATGTAATTATGACAAGATTATAATGCATGTTTTTTTAAACGTTTTTGAAACCTTTCAAACCTTTGTATATTAATATTTTAAATTAATCATTATTCAATTGTCCAGAAGTTAAAAGTGCTTGTATAATTTAAAGGTTCTATAACTCTCTTAGTCTCTTAGTTTAGTAGTGAAAAGGATTTTATTTTGACACCAAGAGCCCCCACAAGAATTTTTAACCTCAGAAAAGTTGAAAAGTGATTCAAAACAGCTTTTGCCATTGTAGTAAATTCCAATTCAGTAACTGTAGTAAAAAGTCCAATGGCGCAACATGTCTAAAATCTAAGAAGAATGGGGTTCTACATGGCAAAAGTGCTGTCTTTTGGATCTTTGGATCAGATTGCAACAAGTGACATAAACATGCACATGTTTTGTTTTTCTGTCCTACTTATACTTTTTGTCATGTAAATAATATGCATCATTCAGGGAAGTATAAATATTAGAGGGGACCGATAAGAAAAAAAACATGCCTATGCTCATGAATGCCTTAACATATGCTTTAACATATGCAATAGACTGAACTAAATATTAATAGACTGTATTAGTGTGATAACATTATATTAAGGGACAAGAAGAAACACTCTAATGCCGTGTGACACAACTCCCTAGTGCACACAATGAATGTGAACAGCCACATATAATGCAGGATTGAAAGTAGTAATCTGACATTTAAAATAAATAAAGACATAATCTATTCGTCTGGCAGAAAGAGAAGGGCAAAGACTGTAATTCATGGTAACTTGCTGACAAGGCTTGTGAAACAGAAAAGGAGTTTGACAGCATGCTACTTATAAACCTAGCTATTGTTCTGAATTCCACCTACACACCTCAAGACAGGCAAGTCAACTAGAGCAAAGAAAGCAGCAGAGAGAGAAAGACATTCTACTATTCAAGTATTTCACTACAATAAATATTACCCTAAAATAATAATAATAATTTTGGCATTGTTTACTAAAAAACTTCAGAAAACACACTATAGGCACCATAATTGTAGTCCATTTGACATATGACTGTGTTATTACTGTGTTAGTCTCCTGAAATTATATGACATTTATATGATTGTTTGGTCGTTGTTGTTATTTTTAGTGCCTAGAGAATAAGGAAGTCAACAAAGATTCAATTAATTAAGAAGAATGACAAATGTTTGTGAATCTGGGTGGCTGTCTTTTACTAAAAGAATGAGATATGTGGAGTAATAACAAACACTCGATTGCTTTTCATATTTACAGTGATGATGGGAATGTCAAAATATTTACAAATTATAAACGACGCAAAAAAATTATTAAGTGTGAGACCTGAATGGAGCTGACAGCAAATTAATAAAACAAAACACATACTAACTAACCAATTCAACACTAAACTAAACAGAAATAGAAAACAAAAACAAATCTTGAGCTTATAAACACCAACTAATGCTCACTAACAAAATATAAATACAAACGTTGTCTTCTGGTCCTACTCTAGTGTTTTTATACAAGTGATATTCTACATGTTACTTTGTGTAGCTCACCTGACATACTTACCTTGTCTCAAGAGATAAATCCAGCCATTACCTCTTAAATAGAAGTTACAAATCAAATCAGCATATATATATATATATATATATATATATATATATATATATATATATATATATATATTTTTTCCCAGTGCTAATACACACACGCACACATATCATTCATAGTTTTACACTTTTGAATGAACAGACTTAAAAGAGTCAAATGCGAATAGACTAAATGAAAGTTGAAAGCAAACACTGATTCAAGATGTAAAGCCTTTGTTTCGACATGTGCCACTGTGTTTGTTGCTTAACTGACCCTGAGCGTTGCTACAGTAGCTATTGTACTGAAAGGTCAGGTTGGTTGCGTCACATTGCATGGATTCCACAGAGGATTGAATAGAGCCCTGGTCACAACACAGTGGACTTGGCTACTCCCAAAGCACTTAAGATTAGAAATACCAAGAACTAGAAGCTACACAGAACAATACGATACATTAAAAAGGAACAATACAATGGACTGAACTCTGCCCTATGGCAAAGAGGTCATCATAATCTCATTGAAATATGACTTATTCTGGCCACAGACTAAAATCAGTGCGCAGGCTAACAAAAATACTACTGAACAGAAGACTTATGTGCTCCCAGCACAGATGTCTGTATTTCCCATCAGTAGTTGATACTGCTCCAGGGTTTAGTTTCCACTAAAGGCCTTGCATCACTAGACTTACAGACAGTGGGAATTCACCGCAGGCCATGATACGTCTCCTATTATTTCACTGGTTTAGACACTAACATAGTTGCGTAAGTGTCTAAAGTTCTTAAAATGACTTAAGTTGCCTACATTTCTCCTCAGGGATCAATAAATGTACGCCTTTTTATCTAATGTTCCCCTCAGAGGTAATGGTTTTAGAAAAAATATGGCTATTAGGACACAATAAAAAGCCAAATTCATTTGCAAGTCTGAGCTCGTAACCAGGCTATTTATTAACATTTTAACAAACACATTCCCCATTTTTTTCTTTTTGTGATTTGGGATCATGGTGTTTTAATACTGCTCAGGGACATAGCAAATCCAGAGTTTCCTCTTAAACTACCAGTGGGTCGATTTCAAGTAGAAGGTTCATACCGCACTAAAGAAATCACTCGCAGCCTCAAGATCCACTGCTGTGATTGCATGAGCCAGCAGATTTGTTTTCTACCAGAATAAATGAAAATGGTCTCAGAAGGGGGAATGAAAACAGGGAAATGTGAGGGTGGTTCAAACCTAACTGAACTCCCATCTCTTCTGAGGACTGTTTATTATTCCTTTGGAAATGTTAAACGGCACATCTCAGAAGAGGATAAAGAAAGGAAAATATGTAGGATACAGGCCAGTTTTTGCAGATTTGGCCAGCTTTGAGGATATATTGTCTGTTTTTGAAATTTTCACTTTGTCATTCCATACAGGAAATGGTGGAAAAAAAAGAGGAATCATATCCAAAAGTCACTTACCATATATGGAACAATGTATTTTCCAGACCTTAAGGCTGGTTCACACCAAGAACAAACTATGGCTGTATCAGGATGATAATGTCTGTTTATTGTGCACATGAATTGATTTTGACTGACTGTCAATTCTGAATGTAATTCAAAGAATACTGTTCCTCTGTGCTAGTTATTTTATAGATTTTTTTTTAAATGTATGGTTACTGTTTTTCATGTGAATTCTTTCACAATTTCTTTCCAATTAACTGGGTCAATTACATATGAGTGTCAAAGACAATTAAACAAAGACAATTAAAAATATATATAAAATGTTATAAAAAGTTCTTAAAAATGTATTATTAACGTTGGGTTCAGATGGTTTTGAAAAAGAAAAACATGTTTTCAATAAAAGTTTAAAGCTTCATAAAATGTTATGTGATGTAACTACAAAGTAAAAGAAACATGTTTTCTTTACAGATTGAATGAAACTTAAAGGAGTAGCTCATCCACAAATTACCCTATAAGCCATCCTAGGTGTATAAGACTTTTTCTTTCAGACGATAGTGTGCATTATTTTATTTTGAAGCTCAAATAAATCGTATATATATATATATATATATATATATATATATATATATATATATATATATATATATATATATATATATATATATATACATAAATACTGTGATATAAAATTAACCTATACTCCTTTGAGGGGGTCATCACATGTCCTCTGAAGCAGATTGATGGTTTTTGTCAGAAAAATATTTCTAGTTTTAAAATTATCAATTAAATGACTAAGCACTGAGTTCCGGATTCTTGGCTGACGTAAATTGAGTCATACGACAAGTCATAGGTCAGCCAATAATGCAGAACTCGGAGGAGTTCTGCCAGAAAATATCATAAATCAGTTATTTGCATTATCGTTTTTAAAATTAGAATTATTTTTGTAACAAAAACCCACCGATCTGTCTCAGAGGACATGTGATAATCCCCCGAAGGTGTATAGGTTAGTTTTACCCTGCATGCTGCAACCTCGATCAGGTGCGTAAACCTTTTTTTTTTTTTTTTTTTTTTTTTTTAATATCGATTAGAAAGCAGT
Source organism: Puntigrus tetrazona (assembly GCF_018831695.1). Lineage (NCBI taxonomy): Eukaryota > Metazoa > Chordata > Actinopteri > Cypriniformes > Cyprinidae > Puntigrus > Puntigrus tetrazona. The sequence continues at coordinate 18,836,435 of NC_056699.1, forward strand.
GAAGCGGTTTCAAGACTATGCCAGACTATTTTGATTTAATTCTTTGAGGCTTATTTTCATTATGAGAAAGGATGTATTTAAGTCACTGTATGATTTTTTTTATGCATTCTTTCAATAATATTATTCCTCCACTACTGTCACAGCACCGCTTCAGAGTTTAACCACAGCAAGTGAACAGCTGTGTCACATAGACGATATACATTCGCAACATATGGAGCTCCCACTTCATTAACATATGGGAAAAAATACAGACTTGGGTAACTGCTACTTCCTCCATTTAACAGATATCAGCGTGGCTGTGGCACACATTGCACTTGTACCCTCTCACAGAAACACATGCACATGCCAAAGGCAATGGCTGACCTTTTAAATGGACATCTGTAGTAGGACACGGCTGTGGCCTAGGAGACAGCATTCCAGCTTTAAGTCCCTGAACCCCATAAACCCAAACCCATGTTCTGCTCATTAGACCGACAGACAGCCAGTGAAAGAAGAGTGAGGACGGGACGGTGGGAGGGGAGGGCGGTCTCACAAAAACAGAGGCGCTTGTCAGGATTATCAAAGGCCCCCCACACAAGAGGAGAATGTTTGGAGGCGGCTAACAGAGAGACATAATGTGGCTATTTATCCCTCATGTGACTCCGTGCATATATTAGACAGAATACAGAGGGGACAGACCATCAGCAGGCACCATGAATGAGAGCTTAAAACAAAGTCTGCCTTTCTTCAGCACAAACGAGTGTTGTCATTTTTCATATTCCAACTATAACTGGTAAACAGAGCATGGAGTGAGAGCCCCAGAACAGCAGTCCCTTTCAGATGTCAAGACCCAGATCTAAAATACACATAATAAGAACAAACTGTTTTGTGCCTAGAAAGAATCCATTCAATTTGTGCTCTGAAGCAGGGCTAAGGGATTTAAAGAGCTTTGATTGATTCTGTAGCAGGTGGTCAGTAGTGCTGCACATTACGCACAAGGTGCATTCGATTAGTGAGGTAACCGTGAACTTCTGCACCTCTGATTTCAGCTGTTCCATACTTCATGTGAACATTTCCTGTACTTTAGATGAGTTTTCCTGACAATAATAAAGCCTCTTCCTCCGTCATGTTTGAATAGCATCTGAAGGGAGGAAAAAAAACAACAGGATGCTGGGACCTCAGGTTTTCTTTTTTGTCACATTGTGTCCGGTCACAAAAGTTGAGCAACACTTGTCTGTTAACCATTTTGGAGTCGTTTGTAATGTCGCTGTAAACTCACAGCCTGAATGACATTAAAAGGCACAGTTGCTTGTTATTATCTGCACCAGGTACAATCACTATAATCTGATTATGAGCTTGAGCAACTTACCAGCCTACTTAAATCGGTATCAACAGAGAAAGGCATGCTTACTTACGTACAGTACACCAGATACACTTTTTAAGTATTCAACTACAAATTCAAAGGGAGACAACCCTAATATGATCTGCCAGCAATGTTGTTTTATCTCAGTCATTTTCTGAAAAGTAATAGCTTGCCTAATATTTTTATTCTATCATCGTTTGCTTGATTCAACCCCTCACTTTTTAATGTGGAGAACAACAGATGTTAGTATGACAGTCATTCACTCTCAACGTATGGAGAAAGGACGCAATAAAAGTAAATGTCATCAACTTTTGTCCGTGTCACATACGTTAGAAATACTATGAGTTATTACAAACACTACATTGTTTCGCTGAGCTAAAACTTTAATGCATTTACGTTTACTTAATAAAAAAAAAAAAACATTCAGCTCTTTCTCTCAGTACGTTAAGTGTGAACTTAAATCACATACAGCGGCAGCCAGCTGCTTGACAAACATGTGTGAAAGCGGCCGAAACAAACAGCCTGTCATTCCGCCTGCTGAGTGGACGTCCTCGCGCTTCACACACCTCAGCTCATCTCAGCGACTTTTCAAAGTCGTCTTCTGGACCTCACTTAAAACGACAAAGCAGTGACTTACCCATGTTTGAGACTAAGAGCTTGACAACGCTGAAAAAGTCCACAGTTCAAGAGTTTGACACTGAAGGCTGGCAGCTCGACCGTCAGTATATTAATGAGGTGACGTCACGCTCCCTAACGGGCGGAGAAAACTTATCAATGACGATTGTTTGATACTGTTCACGATCTTAACGTCAATTTTAGCACGTTAAAGCTAATTAAAGCATATTTGTGATGTTTTATTATTCCATTATATTTTCAGTTTTATAACTGAGATTACCCTACTTTGTTTATTACTTCTCGTAAATAATAAATTATGATGGCAGCGTAATAATATTTCAATAATAATAAATTATAACAATGAGGTTTTACTGCTGGATTACATTAATCAAATGTGCGAGGAGATAATACCTATATATTATATTTGTATGTGTATATATATATATATATATATATATATATATATATATATATATATATATATATATATATATATATATATATATATATATATACACACACACACACACAACTTTTAATTAAATTTTTTATTTATGCGTGTAATTCCAGATTTATTTTCCTGCAGCGTACTTATGAAGAGGTCAACGGTTTGGCGGCAGTTTAGTTTAGTTTCACCATTACGGGAAGGTCATTGATTGACATTTTGTTGTGGCGATAACGACAAGCTCTTGTCGATTAAATATCCATAGAGCTGAGCATAAAGAAAAAAAAATATTTACAATAGAAATTTTCATTATATTTCTACGATTTAATTATTTTTCATTCATTTTCCAAGTGGTAACTCTGGGTTATTCGTGGTAAGCAGATAAGGTGCAACGTTTCTTTTTTCCACCACCTTTTTATTCGACAATACCTGATTCTTATCCAGCGTTTATCCCGAACACACCCTTCTGTGGAGTGCGATGGTTGACAAAATAATATGAATAAGGTTAGCAGTGCTCTCTGCTGATAGAATAGAGGAGTTGCACTCAATTTATATGCTCTTGAATTAACGAATTATCCTATTTATATTTGCACTGTCTTTTATCTGCAGCAAACGATGACAAGCCTTTTATACGCGACCGCTAGCAGAATAATATTTATGCAAAATGTAATGATTTGTGTAATTGTTTTTTACCTTTAACTGTTAAAATGTGCCAGTGTGCAGCAGCCGAGGGGTGAAAGTGCGCTAATGAAACTGAATCTCTGTGTGAAAAGGCTGTCGGATAAATAATGCATTGTATTCTCTCCCTACGCAGTCTTCACAGTCGGATATGTTTGCCACAAGCAATTAATGTGAATGAACGGTTGCCAAATTATAAACTGTTACAATTCCTTAGTTTTGTTTTTTTTTTCCTACAAGAGGTGGCCAACCGTTTGGACTACAAATACAAGAAAGCACGGGCACCTGAGCCCCTCCCCGAATGAAGATTACATGGATTTGGGCTATGATTTGCGTTGATTGATGAGGCAAATGACCAATCAGCGCGCTAAAACGGTGACTGCGCGTGACGTCATGTTTCGAACTGACCAATCGTCGCAGTGAATCGGAAGCAGCGTTAACAAACTCCATAAACCAAGTGTTTGTCCGTCAGCGATACACCTAATCTCAGCACCAGGTCGCTGTCCACTGACACAGAGAGCGGTAAGCGATCTTCATTATTCATGCTCACATGTTTCACTTCCGTTTTAAACGCAATGTTCGAGCGTATTCGTCTAATTTCCCCAGAACGAGACGTTCTGGATATATAGGCGCTGCTTTTTTAAAAAAAACTACTTTGCCAACCCCGTTCATATGGACCGGACCGCGACTAGCATTGTACGTAATTGTTGCTGTGGAAAAAAGAAAGACAGAAAGAAAACAAGAAGGAAAACAGTAGTACAGCAAAAGACTTAGAATTGTGTTTCATGTCATTTTTGAGAGGGTTCCTGTTTAAATACATTTACAGAGATTTTCCAGTTACAACGCCGAAAAGGCATTATTGTATTCTAATTATTTATTGTGCTGTAACTTTTCTGAAGGTGATTTGAACTCCAGATGAAGTGTGATTGAGGACATGCACCAGAGGTTCTGTTAGTGCTGACAGAGGTCTGGTAATGTATATCAGAGCCTCATCACAGATTTCGTTCTGATTTTGAGCGTCTGAGCAGACTGGGCAGATTAGACACAGTGAGAAATGAGATACATAATCAGCTTTCTCTTGCCAAGATGTGTAGACAAGCAGGACTAATGGCCAGCTCTTCTTGAGACAGGTAAAATTGGGCATGCAGCCATGCAGATCATCACAGATACCCATCTGACTAGTTATGAGACCTCATGCACGATTCATGTTACAGTTAGCATTAAGTTTGTTTTTTTGGCATTGGCTCTGTGAATTGGTAATTCCGTTAAGTCACTTGATTTTAAGGTAGGGAAGTGTGCCATCTTTTAGTTTGATTCAGCGGAGTGTTTTTAAACTGTCCCTGGGGAATCTTATATCCTAGTCTCCGTGGGGTGTTTAGAGAAAAAGATTTACAGATTAAGTAATTGAAGACAAGGCACATGTGGTTAGGCTGATGAGTATTTGATCCTAAAAAAGAAAATGGTGAAGACAGCGTTGTAAGAGCCTATTTTGGGGAAAAAATAAAATAAAAATTATGCTGAGTGAAGATCCTTGTTACTAGGAAAAGATTAGATATGCCTAATGAATGGATGCCTAGTGTTTCTTTCTTTGTCCATCTTTTTTTTTTCCTCTTTAGGCCCATTGTAGTATGTAGTATTGTGTGTCAGTACTTAATGTAGTATGTTTCTCATAGCAATAGCAGGACGCTGGTTCAGTCTTGCTTTCTTAAATCTAGTAAAAAATAAAAAGTTAATTAATTGTAATACTGGTCAGGATACCTATATCAAAGAGCTTCAAAACAGTAACATTTTTGCATACTCGTTTTTTTTTTTCAAAGTTGCAAATAAAACAAAGGTTACTGGAGTGTTTTACAAGCATTTTATTGTTTGTATTTTGAGAATATTACATTTAATGTAAAGTTACCTAGAATTTTTTTGTATTATTTGCAAAATGTACAAGTTTCAGAGCGAAAATAGTTTCAGCACCAAAAGGTACATTCATTTGAGACTTTTGTAATATGATCACTTTGTTCAAGCAGTATGAACGTATTCATTTATTTACCTTCTAAATGTAAATGTTTTTATTTCTATAATTTTACTCAAATCAGAAATGAGCCTTAGCTGCATTCAGCACATAGTGTTGTTTTATGAAAAGCTTTGGTGCTTTTGTTTGGTGCCACAGACAATGTGAGACATGGCTGTTATTCTCTTCTATCTTTTTCATGACAGGGTAGCAGGGCTATTGGGCCTTTTGATGTTGTTTTCTGCAAAAACACTCAATAGCAAAAAAAAAAAAAAAGAAGCCTAAACACCTGTTTGGAGCTATGTCAGATCTGTGAGAATATTAACTGGTAATGTTTTAAAGAGAGTAGTCTCAAAATATATATTTATATATTATATATAATTGTTGAAGCCCCAAGATGTAGCTAAGATAAAACAATATTTTATGCTAAATATTTCAAATAATTTGAATTAAATTAATAATTATAAATAAATTATAATTATAATAAATAATTAAAATCCTTTTTTGGACCTTTTGTATTTTTTTTCATCATATCATATGCTTTATAACTTATTATGCAATATTAGATTTCCACATATGAATTTGTGATGTAGAAAGTTAGATAAAAATGTAAACATTTGAAAGCTTTCATTCTAACGAATGGATCTGTAGCTGTGGCGATAGTGACAATCTCTGACCTGCAGACATGGTTTTTGAGTTCTTTGTTTTGCTATCACACAATAATAGCCTGGACATTGTGGTCTATTCATAGATTTATATGGAGGTTAGGATAATAGACGTATTTGTGTCAGTCTTTCATTCGATTAACGGCTATCTGTGGCATGCAATGCGATTTCTGTGGTCACAGTATTGTCCCAATATCATAGAAAGCTAATTCTTTAGAGAACAGGCCGCAGTGCTTTATTTAAAAAAACAAAAAAAAAGCGACGTTTGCTTCATTTATGCAGTACTCTGTTTGTTCAGTTCCAGTTCTTGCACGTGCCCTGATCTCTTTGGATTTGTGCTCTAAATTATGCAAATGTTATTACAGATCTCATTTCAGTGCTATTTGTATGGAAATACATTGTCTGGAAAAGAAATTGCCATGAGGCAGTTTTCTCAAGGACTTTATGTTTGTGCGATAAGATGTCAGAAATTCTATCTAGAAGTTTTTTTTTATATACTTAGCATGTTTTAATTGTTTTTCAGTGTAAGATGAATGGGCCATGTGTGACTCACAGAAGTTACTCACGGAAGCATGCGAGTCGACGCGACAAGCGTATGTAGGTGGTGTAGGAGCAAACGTAGGCTGTACGTCGATAAGGTGCATGTGTTACCCAGGTGTGGGATGTTTGATTCTGGCCAGCACTCTCGCCCTCTCCAGCGGAGCTCCTGCCACTTCATCTCAACCGCCTCTTGGAGTTAAAGTCTTCATCACCAAGGAAACGGTTTCATGATTGGCCTATCTCTCGCTCTCCCCGTGTGTGTGTTTTGCTCCGTCTGAATTTCACTCACGCTCTCCCCCGCAGCCCAGCCAAAGGGGTAGGAGGTGTTGAGGGGGTGACATCACTAACAGTGCCAAACTTCTGCTGATCACGATCTCTGTGGCATTTGGAGGCCTGAGGTCAGAGTCATAGACGAAGCACAAACACATTTCTCAAAGATCACCCATTATTTGATCAACTGTCTCACAGACACCTCATTATTGCTGCTTTGACGTGCTATCTGAATTATCACACTTTCCAAGTCGTTTTCCAACCCTTGACCTTAAAGGGTTAGTTCACCCAAATAAGAAAATTATTACTCCATGATTTACTCATCCTTAATCCATCCTAGGTATATATGACTTTTTCCTTTCAGACAAATATAATCAGAGTTATATTAAAAAATGTCTTTGCTTTATAATGGCAGTGAGCGAGATTTTAAAGTCCAAAAAATGCACAATTTAAGATATATTTTGTGGAAAAACGGGATGCTTCTGACAATTACGACTGTCAACATGCAGAAAAGTACGAAAGACCTTGTCTGAATGCGCTATCTGTCACCAATGGTTCAACTGTAATATTGTGAAAACAAAAATAGCGTCTTTATTCAAATATTCGGATGCAACATCTCTGTAGCAAGTACAAGATACGTCTTGTACTCTTTGATTTATACAAACAGCTTATCTTTCCAACGCGTCTAATACAGAATTGCATAGGCACTTAAGCACTTGAGCTCATAATTAAGACTACAGAATTGGGAAGCAGAAAATTTCCTATGGCACATGAAGGCAACTTATGCCTGTCTGTCAAAACATTCCACTTAAGAGAGGCCATTTTGGCATTTGCTTTTTGGTTTAAATGGAAGCCCTTTAAAATAGTTTAAATTAGGCTTATTTTTATGTCACCTGGAACAAAATGCTCTCCTGTGTGTGCGGTGTGGCTTGTGTGCGCTTGCATGTGTTAGGTGTACGTGTCATGCTGGACAGTTTAGAGGAGCGTGTTAATCATGACGAGCAAAAGAATAAACACCTTCAAGAAAGCTGCGCAGGGGTGAGCTGAGGTTCGTGGTTGCGCGTATGTCGGGGAGGGGGTAAGTGAGGGAGTTTAAATGAAGGGATCTTGCTGTTGCCTGGCTACCGGCGGGAGCTGTTCCGTCGCTCTCGTCTCCAGCCACCTCTCCCACACGAGCAGCCTGCACCAGTCAATGAGCATGTTCTCTTTCTCTCTTCCTCTACCCCCATTTCTACATACACATGCACTCGCGCAGTGGGCAACAGTCGCACACAGACTATTGAAGCCGCTTTTCCTTGTAGTCGCTAACGCAGAATCCCATTCAGCTCTGCTTCTGTGAAGGCGAGAGGATAGCAGACATGGAAAGCCTGTGCTGGTTCAGCAAATATCACAATGAACCAAAGGTAGGAGCCGCGCGACGGTCTTTTAGCCATCGTTATCTCTTCAAATATGAAGAAGAGAAAGGAGAATGACACAGAGACAGTGATGAGGCTTGTTTTCACCAGTGTCACTCAAAGCGGTCGTTCTCTTCAAGACATGCATTCGCGTTCAAAAACAGATAGATGTAGCCCAAGAGGAATGGAGCAGAATACACACATGCATGTGAAAGTTGAACATGAATGGGCCCAAATGGAGCTTAGAGGCAGCAAAGTGACTTCAGGTGTTATTAGCTGACTGTAAGCTGCTATTTAAATATTACAGTCAGGGTAATGTTCACTTGCTATGTAATGGTAGCAGTAACAACATTTTTTCTTCCTTATTGTGATGTACATCTTAGTGGAATGGATTATACGAGCAGAAAAAAAGTGGGGCCTGGACTTCGTTCTGCTCATTGGTTGTTGATTGGATGGAGCTTGTAGTCAATTGGTTCTAATCAAAGGACTAAATGAGTGAAGAAATCCTGCATACATCACCAGAAGATTGAATATAGGGATATATGAATCTATTATAATGGTCAGGTGATGTTGTTAAATGCTGCAAACTATAAAGCTTGCAGAGATTTTTGTATAATTACAATGTACAGTAGGATAAAAAGCTACAGCATTTTACTTCAGTTTACGAATTCCTCACTTTATTTTGTTCACTCCTTGCTGATATAGCCTAGTACACTCAGCTGTCATGAGGAATGAGTGAACAATGAGCAATTTTGGACAGAGCAAGAGAGTAAAAACTGAGCGTTGATTCCTGCAGTCGACCCTAAATAAAGGGTTATTCGGAATTGGGGAATTAACTATTCTGGAATCAGAACTTTGATAAACCCACACTTGTGTTTTTGTTTTTGATTGCTGAGACCAATGGACATGTCACAGATCTTCATTGTTGTTACTGGCATCTCTTCGTCCAGGTAAAGATGTCTCAGGTGAAGCAGGTTGGCCTGTTGGCCGCTGGATGCCAGCCCTGGAACAAAGATGTGTGTGCAGCCAGTGGGGACAGGTTTGCGTATTGTGCCACACTTGCCATATATGTGTACCAAGTAAGTGCAAACTATTGGTATGGGAACTAAAGTAAACTATAGACTGTTCATGTAGAAAATGGTTCACTCAAAAATGAGAGTATGTCATTTACTCATAATCATGTCATTCCAAACCTATACGGTTTTGCTCATCTTCAAAATGCAACCTGAGAGTTTCATCAAGTAACACTGATCAAGGTATATACAAAGAGCACATTGAATGTGGTATAAGGAAGCTCAAACATGTCTTCTTGACCTGCGAGATCCAGCATGGTCTGTTCTTAAGCGTCAAGCAAGTTAGAGATATAAATTTCTCCGGTTTCATTAAAAAGTTCTTATTGAGTTTAAATTTTTGCGTGAACCCTTTAACAACCTACAATTACAATCTACTGTGACTTTTGGATTTTGAATTCAGAATTGTTTTTTTGAGTGGTATTGATTAAAGTCTGTTTTTCTAGCTTGATCACAGATATAATGAGTTTAAGCTGCGAGCAATCATGTCTGAACACAAGAAGACAATCACAGCTATATCATGGTGTCCACACAACGCTGACGTGTTTGCCAGTGCTAGTGCTGATAACCTGCTCATCATCTGGAACGTAGCTGAGCAAAAGGCAGTTACACGGCTTGACAACACCAAAGGTACCAACATACAGCAGTATCCACTGATATACACACTACCTCATGACACATATACCATCTGATAGTACGTGCCCTCCAAAACATCACTCAGTGTTTTCGTTTGTGATTAATTTATTTCAGGTATTCCAGCTTCTCTAAGCTGGTGCTGGAATGCAGGTGACAGCGTTGCGTTTGTATCCCACCGGGGTCCTCTGTATATATGGACCATCTCTGGGCCAGACTCAGGAGTTACAGTGCACAAGGAGGCTCACAGTTTTCTCTCGGATATCTGCCTATTCCGCTGGCATCCACTGAAGAAGGGAAAAGTTGTATTTGGACACACTGACGGCAGTCTGTCCATCTTTCAGCCAGGTGACATGACTGCTAATGTTGTTTATTCATTTTTTTGCTAGTACCAAAAACATGTAATTCCAATATAGTATTACATTTATTCTTTATAAAACATAATGTTTTTGTGGTCAAAAAGTAAAAAAAAAGGCAGCCACTGTGATATAAAAATACAGGTTTGGACTAACATGAGGATGAGTAAACAGACATTTTTACTAACATGCAAAATGACAATTCTTCAATTATATTACTTCAGGCTCAAAGAATCAGAAGCATGTGCTGCGTCCCGAGTCACTAGAAGGCACAGATGAAGAGGACCCCGTCACAGCTCTAGAATGGGACCCTCTCAGCACAGACTACCTGCTGGTGGCCAACATGCACAACGGCATCAGATTGCTGGACTCTGAATCTCTATCCTGCATCACAACCTTTAGTTTCCCTAGTGCCGCTGCCTCTGTGCAATGCCTGGCCTGGGTGCCCAGTGCCCCTGGCATGTTTATCACAGGGGGTAAGATAAATACGCACAGAAGAGCCAGTGGGAAATAGTAGTTTTTAGCTTAAGAGGCCAGCTTTGATCTGATTTTAGAACTCTCATTTAATTATTAATTACATTTACATTTTAACGCAATAATAATTTTAACAGAAGGGGAGTAGTTTAAAGTGGAACACTTGGTGAAATGGAACACTATATTTGCACAGCTGAACCACTAAAAAATGTTTGTTTTATTATATTGAATTCTCAAGATTCTCAAGTTGGCGTGCTGAGAATATGGAACGTATCAAGAGCGACACCTCTGGACAACTTCAAACTGAAGAAAACTGGCTTCCATGCACTGCATGTTTTAAATTCCCCACCAGCGAAGAAATGTACGTGTTTTCATGTTTACCATCACAATGTCTACGTTCTTAATGAATTACAATGAGATTATGAGATCAAATATGAGATGCTTTGATCAAATTTATGCAATTACACTCATAGTCACAGTAATTATAGTAAAATATGTGGTGTATACAAATTATAAATATTTATTTCCAAAACAACTTCACATTGTTCACACAACTCCATAAATGAACTCCATCATGATGGAGTTTGAGAAGTTTACACTCCACTCTGAATCATAGCATTGGCTGTGTATCACATTTAATCTTCATCACGGCCACCAAATAGCCATTTAGTGTATCCAGAGTAATGTGTTTTGCATTTGATTAAAGCGGGTTAAAGTAACCTAAATTCTTGGCAAACACGCAGAATAATGAAAAATCGCATGTAAACGGGGAGTGAAGAGGTTTGCTTATGTCATGTAAACTCCTTAATGCGAATAAGCAGATTATTGGTGCACATGTAAACATAGCCAGTGTTGTCATTTCTCTTTTAGCCTTTAGCACGAATTCCCCTTCCAAGAATCACTACACCTCCTCCACTAGTGAGGCTGTGCCTCCACCTACTCTTTCACAGAACCAGGCCTTCTCTCTCCCTCCCGGCCATGCTGTCTGCTGTTTCATGGATGGGGGGGTTGGACTGTATGATATGGGCTCCAAAAAGTGGGACTTCCTGCGGGATCTGGTAGAAAAAGTGGCATGCTGTTACCTGTGGGTTAACATATATTGAAAGTTTTTACATTTAATATCATGAAAGTACCCTACACTTAAAAAAAACTGGGATTTTTTTAGGTTAAGTTGTAATGAAAAAGTAAATGCATTGATGAAAACCCCTAAAGTTTAGAAATGTTTTTATATTAGTCACCTTGCTTTTGAAGAGTCATTTTCAGTCTTTTTTTAAAAGTCTCCTAAACAATTCAGCAAATATGCATGTTATTTTCTCAACAAACAGCTCTTTTAGTTGCTTTAAATGTTATTTATGATGAAGAAATAAAACCGTTTCACCCCATGGTTAAGTAAGGAATAATTGACTACTGATTTGTCATAAATTAATGCACACCTGAGGTGATAATGCACCCACGACACAAAACAAAATGTGCAGACCTCAGGTGTGCATTAAGTGGTGCTGCATTCATTTTCAATAAGTCATCAGTCTGAACTCAAATGTGTTGTTTTTAGCATTAATATCACATGTACTGATGGTTATATCATGAGATGTGCAGCTTCCTTGTGCCACTGATTAAGCATCATTTGTCTGACTCACATTTTAACTGTCACATACAAGACCACATATTTTTTAATTTGGTTTCAGATTTGTCAGTGAATTACAATAATTAGAATAATTTGTATTATTTGTATCCTATTATATTTTTTCTTGTTATTATTTACGTTTTCAGATTTCATTTTAAATGTAGTTAAACCTTTTCGTAATTTTGTTATTTTGTGACTTTTTTTCTCCCAGGGTCATGTTGAAACTATCTTCGACTGCAAATTCAAGCCAGATGATCCAAACCTTTTAGCTACAGCTTCATTCGATGGGACGATAAAAGTCTGGGATATAAACACATTAACTGCTGTGTATACGTCTCCGGGCAATGAGGGAGTGGTTTATTCTCTGTCATGGGCCCCTGGTAAGAATGATCAAGAATATTAGAACTGACCATGTTATCACTGAAGTTCCATACAGGTTTTGTTTTTGTGGCTATTCATGCAATGTTTTTCTTCTTTCTTTTTTTTCACTGTAACCCGAAGGAGATTTGAACTGCATAGCAGGAGCCACATCAAGAAATGGCGCCTTCATTTGGGATGTAAAAAAAGGGAAAATGATAACAAGATTTAATGAGGCAAGCACTTTTTATTTATTTATTTATTTTTATTTATCCAGAAATCTCACAGTTATTAATTATTGAGAATGAATATTTGTTCTTTTAATTTTGATTGCAACAATCTTCATAGTTAGCATGGGTCTTTATTTTGACTGCAATTGTGTTGCAGCACGGGAAGAATGGTATTTTTTGTGTTGCTTGGAGCCATAAAGATTCCAAAAGAATAGCCACATGCAGTGGAGATGGATTTTGGTCTGTTTGTATTCTTGAATAACATTTTCACAAGTTTCCACTTAGTCCATAGATGCAATGCAGTCGTGTTATTCTCATAGATGTGACATTCTTACTTTTTTTTTTTTTTTTTGATTTCAGCATAATACGAACCCTTGATGGCAAGGTGTTGCATAAATATAAACACCCAGCAGCAGTGTTTGGCTGTGACTGGAGTCAAAATAACAAGTTTGTGTATTAATCAATTACATACACAGATGTCAGAACTTTACCTGTATTATTATCTCATTATCACAATTCTGCATTGTGTGTCTGTCTCTCTCTTACTCTCTCTCTCTCGTACTCACACAGAGATATGATTGCCACTGGCTGTGAAGACAAGAATGTTCGAGTCTATTATTTGGCCACTAGTTCAGACCAACCACTCAAAGTCTTTACCGGTCACACGGCCAAAGTATTCCATGTGCGCTGGTCACCTCTCAGAGAGGGCATACTGTGCAGCGGCTCAGATGATGGGTAATTGTTCAACTAAATCTTCATTTGCTCTCCTAATATAGGCTACGCTACACAATTGGTCAGTAGCAAAGGTAAAATACTTTACATTATTACAAAAACAATCTCTTCAAATAAATTATATTCTTTTGACATTTTCCACAAAAATAGCTATTGAGAATAACCGTTTTCAACTTTGAAGCAGCAAATCAGCATATAACAGTGACAACTAGAATAATACCTGCCGAGCTTTCACATCACATTAATAAATTACATAAAAATATATTAAAAACAGAAAATAATAATTTTTAATGCTAATATTTTACAGTCTTACTGTTTTCACTATATTTTTGATCTAATGCAGAATTGCTAAAAAATTGTACATGGTTTTGATGACATAAAAAATTATGATCATTAAACATTTGATGTTACATTTCATAGAGATTTGTCTAATATAAATAAAAAACATTAAATAAAATAGCATAATTAACTAAAATATAATTAAAAATGTTCAAAAAATGTAACCAAATAAATGATTTTTATAATTTTTAAATGATTTTCATTTTATTGTGAAATTAAACCGTTGTCATTTACAGTTTTACTGGAATTTGGGCATAAAAAACTGTAATATATTGTTTTTTTCTTATGCACCTTATCTGTAAATTTTAATGCTAATGAAGTCTTGTATTTCACAATTTCATTTAGGTTGCATAAATTAGTTATTTAATTAGTTAATGAAGCCTGAAATGATCTGTCATGCAAATCATCCTTTTCATATCATCCAGCTATTAGAAACTTCTATATAATAAATTAATCATGGCTGGCTGTTCATAGGGCATTCCTACAGTTGCACTGGTTACTGTGATGTTACATTCACTTCATACAACGATGCATTTCTGTGTGCATGTTGACTAGGACTGTTCGTATCTGGGATTACACCCAAGATGCCTGCATCAACGTGTTGAGTGGCCATACCGCTCCAGTGCGGGGTCTCATGTGGAACACAGAGGTGCCGTACCTTTTGACCTCAGGGAGCTGGGACTACACCATCCGTGTCTGGGACACCAGAGACGGCACCTGTCTAGACACTGTATATGACCATGGAGCTGATGTCTATGGTACGTAGACTATTTACTTATGTGTTCAAAAACATGGTACAACTTCTTTGATTTCTACGGAGTTTGCCAAAAATCAGCACTATTGAAAAAATGTAGCTTTTTAGTGTTGATTTTTGGAAAATTGGGGGTCATTTATGGGTTAATAGGGGTTTGGTCACAACAAATATGTTGCAATTTTATATAGCCTATCCAAATCTTTTTATCTATGTCTCAAAACTTTACATGCACATTCCAGACCCTATATATTTCTAAAAAGAAATCAATCGTTTAGCCAAAATAATATTGTAGGTTAAAATTAACCCACAGACAACATTGTGATAGCTAGACACAGCTGACTGATTTAACTTTAAGGTATAAAAACCAGACCACTGAATAGTTAAGAGACCTAAATATGTAACAGGAACACTTATTTTTGTCCAAGGACTGTCTTTCAGTAGAATTATTCATACAGTATAGGAACATTCGTTCATCATTTTGTGTCATTCCAAGGTAATAATACATTATTTATACAGCCTTGTCAACCGTATGAATTCCCCCAGGTCTCACATGTCACCCCAGCCGTCCGTTCACCATGGCTTCCTGCTCCAGAGACTCTACGGTCAGACTTTGGTCACTTACTCCTTTAATTGCTCCCTTAGTGGTCAACATCCTTACTGACCACAGCTGGGATGACATCATTGGCAACACAGGTTAAAAACATGCACATATTATATACTGTCTGTATGCATTGGTCTGCATGACATTAAAGCATATTTATTTCTTGAGTGTAGATCGCGCTATGGTCCCTGGAGCTCCTCCTCTCCTGTGTGGAAAAATTTCCAAAGATATCAAACAGGAGCTGGATAAACTCTCTAGTGATGTGCGCATGAAGAAGCTTCGATGGTTCTCTGAGTGTTTTTCAGTGAGTGAATCTCAACACCAAACTCTCATGGGCCTTTTTAAGGAGTCTAAATAATAAGTTATTTGTTCTGTCTTTTTAGCCACCAGGTGGGAGTCATAACCTTTGGGATCTGGTTGCTGTAATCAACGGACAGGATGATAGTCTTCTTCCACAGAACTATGGACAAGGCATCATGCACATGAAACATCTGGTCCGCTTCAAAACTGTGAGTGCATAAATGGTTATGTAACTGAAAGGTAAATTGAAGTCTTGCAAGCTTCTGGTGAATATTATGTCATCAATACTTCTATAGCATTTTATATTAAGTTTTTTGTCAGTTACACTGTATGTGTCTTCCTTGTAGTCTGAAGCACAAGAGCTGACCATAGTAAAGATGTCAAAGTTTGGGGGTGGTATTGGAGCTCCCAGTAAAGAGGAAAGGCTCAAGAATGCAGCAGAAATCCATATCAGACTGGGACAAATCCAGAGATACTGTGAGCTTATGGTGGAACTGGGAGAGGTAAAGATTTAAAAGCCATTCGTTTTTTTAAAACATCACATCAATATGCTGCTCAAGTAATGTATTTAAAAAAGTATTAATATTTGTTGATGGGTGTGGATTTAATTTCTGCTTAATTATGTTTAAGCAGCAGTTTTATCAGTAACATGGTAAATTGACAGTCCAACAGATTCATATTCTTACACTACCATTCAAATGTCTGGGGTCGGTAAGATCTTTTAAACATTTTGAATACATTTTCTAATCTTTTTTAATCGTTTCCCTCACAGCTGCATTATTTAATCAAAAATACAATAAAAACAGCAATTTTTTTTTCTTTCGCGTTAATATACTGTATTATAAAATGTCTTTTATTCTTGTGATGCAGCAATGTTTGGTTGCATCTGGTATACACAGATATGATTACATGAACAGAACAAACGTATGTACACTTTAGCAAACTATTCAATGGAAAAGATACATGTACACGAAATCAGTCACACACTGAATTATCAAAGGAACAAAATCGAACACAGAAAACAGAATCAAGAAACATGCCAAACCCGACTCAAAATATATCCAAACAAAGATCAAAAGTGACAATTCTGAATATTCAGCAGTAAAGGCTTTGCAATTTCGTATGAAACTGCAGAAATCGTTTCAATATGCTCATTTGCCTTTTAAGAAACATTGCTTATTATCAGTGTTGAAAACAGTTGTGCTGCTTAATGTTTTTGTTTAAATTGTGGTACTTTTTCCTCAGAATTCTATGATAAATAGAAAAACTGGATTTATTTGAAAAAGTAACCTTTTGTAAGATTAAAAATGTCTTTACTATCATTTTAAGCATTTTAGTCCAAATAAAAACATACATTGCTTAATTTTACTAGCCCTTACTAAAAGAAAAATCTTGCTGGTCCCATTTTCTCATATGTGGTGTTGTTTTTTCCCCCAGAAATGTATGTATTTTAACGTTTTGGATATGTTTTATGCATTTAGTGGGAAAAAGCTCTTTCTGTGGCCCCTGGTGTCTCCATGAAATACTGGAAAAAGCTCATGCAAAGGTATCTCAAATACTCATTTGTATTTTTAAATCTGTTGTTGTGAGTGAATTTCCATTCATTAACTCTTTAATTCAGGAGGGCAGATCAGCTTATGCAAGAAGGCAATGATGATGTCATCCCATATTGCATCGCCACGGGTGAGGTGAAGAAGTTGGTGAATTTCTTCACCTCTAGAGGTCAGCTGAAAGAAGCTGTGCTGGTGGCTCAGGTACACGGCACTGTTACCTTTTCACCCATTTACAGTCGTAAGACTGTGCACCTCTGTGTTAAGTGTCATAACAAATGAGTCTATGCTATAAGTGTGCATGCTTTGTTTCATCAGGGTGCTTGTGAAGGCAATATACATGGTCCTCAGATCACATCAATAAACCATGCCGCAAACTCGGACAATGACAACATTGAAAAATACTGCGGGTAAGTTCTACTTAATTTAAGACACAATCAAGTATTTGACCTCTTATCTTCTTACCCACTTTCCCCTTCTTTGTCCAGGATGCTGCACAGAGTGTGTAAAGAGCTGGCGGAGTGGTATTTCCAAGATGGCCGTGCTGTGTTGGCAGCTTGCTGTCATCTAGCTGTAGACAACGCAGAAGTAAGCTCGTAATACTGAAAGATAGTATTGACCACCTGTAGCAATATTTCAAATTAAAATTATTTAAACTTCTAATAACATCATGTCAGTTTTAAAATGATTCAACAACTACAGAATATGATGCAGCATACAGGAACAATTTAAGATTATTTTAAAAGACTTTTACGCTACCTTTTCATAGGTTTGGGTCAGCACTATTGTAAAATAAATTGGCTTACTAACATAAAATAAAAAATGACCCCAAACTTTTGACATTTATTTATGCACACTTTTTGGCTTTGCACTAAAATTTGCCCTAAAACAGAAACAGGAACCTTTGTCTGACTGGCTGACAGTAAATGTTAGGTCAGTGTTATAGGAGTGTTTGGGTAAGGATAAAATAGTGTTTTTATCTCCTTGTGTCAGCTGGCTATGGCATCTCTGATCAGAGGCAATGAGCTGGAGCTGGCAGTGTGTGTGGGCACGGTCCTGGGAGAATCAGCCAGTAAAGCCACCCACTACGTTCTGGAGCTCTTGGCCAGGAAATACATGACCACTGCCACCTGGTAAGAATAAAACCGATTAGTAAGATCAGCACATCTTTTCTTGAAGTCAAGAAAATAATGTGTTCAAAACTTTAGAAGGCCAAATATGTTACATTAATATATTATCATATTTCCTCTGAAACAGCACCCTTTCCTCTAAATGCAACCCATTTCTTATCATCAGACAAGTACAGAAGTGTTCACATGATTCTGATAGTCATCCTTACTGCACACCTGTTACATTTTTCATTTCCATCTTTCTCTAGCTTTCCATCTGTGGCATACAGGTATTTTCTCTGCCCCTTGTGTCACTCAGTTTTGATTTGGTTACATGTACATTAGGTTTTTATGCTTTTATGCCAATAAATAATATATTATCTTTCTTAATACTATAAATCATTATTGACTGAGTTGCAATACTCCATAAGGTTTTCAGTCAACTTAAAACTACACATTCAGCTTTTACTACTAACTTTTAATATGTTATTCATAGGTACTAGGCGCTTTAAAATGAATAGTTCTCCCTCTTATCATCATTTACTTACATGTCTTTCCAAAACCATTCATCATTTCTTATCAAGTAACATGTAGAAGTCTGTACTGTCAATTCTGATTGGTGCATTTACATCCTTGCCATATTTATTTTTTATGATGCTTCTCGAAAACCCTCATTTAGCTTATAATATTCAATATAATACATTTTGCTCCACAAAATGAATGGTATGTCCACTTTTTCCCTGCGTTTATCTCAAGATGCATTGGGTCTTCTACTCCCTAGGGATCTTGCAGCCAGATTACTCCAGATTATCCCTGATAACGAGATCTTGTTAGCCAAACTGTGTGCCTTCTACCCTGGCAGCTCCGCCGAAATCAATGACCTGCACGAAAAGGTAGCTACTTCATTCATACTCCCCAACATTCACTCAATTCATTTGTTGGTTGTTAAAAACCAAATAAGAATGTAAAGGCGAACATTTATTTAATCATAATGATTTATAATAATTCTTTACAGTGTGGTCTTCCGACTATAGAGGAATGTAAAGACCTTGCTGAAAGTGCACATGCTGAGGGAGAAATCTTCCAGACAGTAAAGTATTACCTCCTGAGCGCAGAACCAGAAAAAGCCCTTCTCATTGGGATCACATATGTCAAAGGTGAGTGTCTAATCTGTGTCTAATTTATTCAACTTCATATTTTGTTATTTCCAGAACACCTTCATTTTACAGACTATGCATACTTAGTGTAGCATACTGCATACATTACAATATTACAATTTTATCAAAATGTTTGAATATATGAAAAGTGGTTAGAGTAACGTTCTCTTATGTGACGTTTCATTTCATGTAGTGTCTACAACTTGATTTTCTCTATTTAAGTGATTGTTTGTTACACAAATTAAAACACAAGTGGAAAGTTATACCTATTATGTGATGTTAATCATCTTAACATTATTAGATTTGAATTTCTAAAAAATATTATATTATATTGACTATGCTTAAAAAGTCCTGAAGCTGGTTGCCTCAAGGTTACCTTTTTACAGTGTTGACCTTCTAAATAAAAAAAAAAAGAAATGATTCATGTGGACAAGACAAGATTGTGTAATCCGAAGGCACAACTGATGCCTTGATGAAAATGTCTTAATACAGCCAACAATAGATTACTGATTCTCTTCCCTCAATAGAGCAGCTGAGCTCTCCTGACTGGATGGTGGACTCTGTGTACCACATCCTAGACCTGCTGAGCTACATCAGAACAGACCGTCTCATTCTTCCAAAGTGTAGTGAGTAAGTCAGTGTCCTTCCCTCACAAACACTTGTCGATGATATCATTTATAGCAGCTGTCATTCTATGGTCATCTATGATCATCTCTCTCCCTCTCTGTCTTTGGCAAGAGAACGCAATGAGTTGCTTATTCTCTGTGGGTATATTGGTGCACTATTAGCTATTGGGAGACAGTATTCCAGTATAGTGCCAGCACTGTATGAATACACAAGGTATGTTAACTGTTGGATGTAAATTAAGTTACCCAGTTAATGGTGTAAATATCACTATTAACGTCTTTCTCTCTACCTTCCTCTCTCAGCCAGCTGCTGAAGAGGAGAGAGGTGGCTGTGCCATTGCAGATAGAGCAGCTGTCTGTAGAGCTGGATGCCTGGAGAGCCTGCACACATTCCCTCAAGTCTGTACCACATTGTTACAATACAATACATTGCAATACACTTTACAGCACATCAGTCTAATTCATAATTCACAACTTGTTTGTTTCAGAGCCTGTATTTTAAAGCATTGTACACTATTTTAACTGCCCTTAACACTTATCTTTTACCTAATTTGATGTTCTCTGTCAAAAATGGCCAGCTGATTAAATTGCGTGTAAATCTCTCATTATGCTATTGCATCATGAAATACTGATTTTTTTGTCACTCTACACATACAGAGTTGCAGACGATGCATTGTACAATCCACCATCTGAGGCCCAGAAAAAGGAGTACAGCCAGCTGTTGAGTCGGATGAGTGAGGAGCCTATCAAGGGCCTAGAGGGCCCTGACTATGTCACTGGCTCCAACTTGCCCAGCCACTCTGATGTACAGATTTCCTGCTTCACTGGCCTCAGGATACAGGTGGGTTTCTTTGTGGACAGTCTTGCATTAGCACTTTACAAATATCACTGTACTTAAATATGCCTTTTTACCCCAGGGTCCAGCATTCTTCCTGGAAGATGGCAAATCAGCCATTTCGCTCAATGATGCCCTGATGTGGGCGAAAGTAAACCCTTTCTCTCCATTGGGGACGGGTATACGCCTCAACCCCTTCTGAGCACAAATACGTGAGCAGTATTCTTGCTGGTCTGGCTCTGGAAAGCCGACAAGGCATCCATTTTCTCTCCGAAAGCTTAATGTATGTCATTAAACAAAATCAAATTGTGTTCAAATCAACATTATTTGAGGCTTTGCCGTTCCACGCTGTGCTTACTTCATTCAGGATTGCAGCTTATATGCAAAGAATCAGCAAAAGAAAGAGTGCTGCTGTAGGGAACTTACATTACACAAGGCCAACAGTGCAAATGCGATGATATTTCTTTTATACAACAGTTCAGTAAACAAGAAATCAATATAAAGTAAAACAAGTTCTTCTTTTGTTTCCAAAGAAGGCAAAGGCATTTTGACAAACGAGACTGATGCACTATGAACATAGGCAAGCAGAAGGATATGAACAGTAAATATCTTCTCTCAACGCACAATAACATGATGATCCACAACTAACTGTTGTATAAAGAGAGATTTATGCTGGATACAGTAATGAATGTTACATATAAAGCAGGATATTTAATGCCTTTCTTCCTCATCTTAAAACATCTTAAGTGGGTTCAGGGATTCAGGTTTAGGAGTCGCATTCAGGTCTTAGGGTTGAGATCTGTAGCCCAAAGATTGTAATTCTAGGTGGTACTGTCACTGATATTATGAAGTATGAGCACTTTCATCAAGCTGCCTGAATGTTTAGAAGATCTAGACATCTTTTTAATTCTTAATGAGACTTACAGGGTATTCATCTATATATTTTTGTTTATTTTATTTCATAAAAGACACATTAATTTTGCTGCTTTGACATTGAAATTGTTTGCCATGTTCGTTGTGTTTTATATGAACTGAATAGTAAATTTTAGTAGAACCAAATACTAGAAATGAAACCTTGTGAAATGAAATATTGTAACAATCACTATTTAATGTTACTTCATTTCATTCAGGAACTGTTATGAATGGGTATACAGAGCGGGTCTGGGGCAAGATATGTAATATTTATTAAAAAGAGTTAATAGGACATTAAGTCTTGCTGTTGCATTCAAAATATGTCTAGATGAACTTAGGCAATAAGTTTGAGAAAATGCACATATAGAGTGAGGAAGCAAGAGATTTCTGCTTATACATAGCTATATGCTTGGAGTTCATTTCTGAAGTTAGGAAATAAAAGACAAAAAGTGTAATTTGTATTTGTAAAATCATCAGTTATATACATACATAGTATATGAAATGGTTTGGAGGAATTATTTTATGAATTTTTGGGTTCATGTTAGAAAATACTGATACAGAGACTATTTTCATCAAAACTGCACTGTGAAATGTATTTAACTGTATATAGTTCTAGAATTTAGAATGTCTGAACTCTAAAGGGTGTACATAGCATATTCATATGTTAATTGTTCATACGCAAAAAAGGACAGTTACGTGTCATATATTGATCCTGAAGTAGTCGGGCATTGGATTTAGCCAGGACTGGTCCAAATTCTGCATGCTTCAAATGTCTCATGTTTATTTTGACTGATCGTGCAAGACGAGATAGAATAAGCAAGACTTTGTCAACGATAATTACCTTCTTTTTTGTGACTATGATTTGATAATTACTATTAAAAAGATGAAGTGTACAAGAAAACTCATGATGTTGCTTTTGCTTATGAGTAGTGCACCACACTGAACATAAACATGAAATGATTAGTTTATTGATTAGGACTGAAATAATAATACATTTACAGTAGCAACAGCAATAACAAAGAAAAGTGAGACCAATTAAATCGTCCAATTTTACATATAATTTTTATTTATGCGTAAGTTACTGTGTATATCATGCTTTGTTTTGGCAACAAAATGTTTAGCTAGAATACAGTATTAAATTGATTCCAGTGGCTTTCAGGATGCAATTAACTTGGGAAGCTGTGGAAATAAATGACAGCATTAGATTTTGTGAAAACCGTGCTTTTGGGAATATCGTTTTTTTAGATTTCTCTGGTAAAAAATGTAAAAATCAATATACTGGCATGCGCTTCAATAATTTCATCCTGATGTGATAAATATTAGGCATGCAGCTTATATTGATATATAACAACATGCAGATTAAAATGACAAATTTACATTACTCTTGTGAAGATATTTACAATAATATAACTAAAGTACATTGGTTGCACAAAAATATATATTAGTTAAATAAAACTTGGAAGTGTGAATGGCTAGCATGATCTTTTTTGTGCGTTGGTTGTGACCTTTTTGTGTATTAATGCACTTAATATAAGAAAATAAAAGTGGAAAGGGGTTTATGGTTGGAGGCAGAAAATCTATCTGTACTGGAGGAAACCCTTGAGCAGTGTAGGTAGTTTGAGGTGAGGAATCAGATGCAGTCTGGATCGGCCCATGTAGTTCCTGATACTCAGTCTACACAGCTGACAGAGCGACCGCGGCGTGGCTATCAAGAAAGATACGGTCAAAGTTAGCAATATCCCTATAGTAGTTTCTCACTAATTTCAAAAGTAATATAGAAGGTGCAACTTTGCAATAAATTTCTGCACCCGTATAATTAATCAGTTAATCACAGAAGACCATGGCTCATTTCCTGAACCAATTCCCTCTCCTTTTCCTGTCAAAATCAACTGAGCACCATTACCCTCGTAAAGAAGAAGCACAGCCTCTGCCGCACTGCTGGGTGGCGCTGTTTCCACCGGCCTTTGTAGCTCCAGGTTGCGAGAGTTGATGTTAGCGCCAAAGTCTAGTAGCACTCTGATGATCTCTGGGCAGTCCTTCTGTGCTGCAGCATGCAGCGGTGTGTCCAGAAAACGGCCCTTCTGAACATTTGCTCCTAAGAAAAACAAATTCTTTTATGATATGATAAAATAAAAACTAAAGAACTGCAGTGAGATGACCTGACCACAAATCAAAACACACCAAGTAACCGAATTAAATTTTTTGCTTCGATCTAACACTAACCGTTTGCACAGAGCCGCGTCAAACTCACCTCCATCCAGAAGCTTTTGTGTACACTGGAGCTGCTGAGAGACACAGGCAATGTAAAGAGGTGTTCCTAGATGAGGGATGTCATAATCTACATCTGCTCCCCAGGAGATGAGAGACTCTATGCATGCTGCTCGGCCTGAGACAAAAAACACATATATGTTTACATTTTCGTATGCTCAACTATAAATTTTTAGTGATTTTGCTTTCGCCCACCGGGGAGGCGAAATAGTGTAGTGATAGGTACTCACGTCACCAATGACGTTATGATTTTTGGATCACACGTCACTTAAAGGTGCAGTAATGAGTACATCGGATAAGAAAGATTGGTGGGATATCTAACTTGTAGAACCTCTTTCTGTATTATCAACACAAGGAAGACACAAGTGTAATAAAATAAATTTTATTAACAAAAGATTCAAGACTAATAATACCAAAAGTGAAATGAAATAAAGGAAAGGAATAAAGTGCATAAGATGCATAAAATGCAAGTGACTAAGTTAGAATGTTGCATTGAAAGAGACTGAGGCTACCCTGTTGAAAAAAACAGCATAAGTTGGTTAGGTATGTTTTGAAGCATGGCAGCTAGTTTAAGCTGGTCTTGAGCTGGTCTTGAGCTGGTTATGAGCTCATTGAAGGGTTAGACCCCCCCTAAAATGAATATGTTTATTCATTAATTACTTACTCCCATGTCGTTCCAAACCCATAAAAGCTTTGTTTGTCTTGATTTTAGATGAAAACTGGGAGGTAAGTATGGAAGACATCGCCAGAATAGTCCTTCTGTCTTCAGTGGTTAAATCTAAATTTAAAGACGCAAACTATGTATGATCTTCTGTGAGCTGTTATGTGTTTTCTACGCACATTTACATTTTGATTTGAAGCAAAAAAGATGCATCCTTATAGCTCCAAAATGGCGCTGATGAGACAAATTACTGAATAAAGTTGTTATTTTTATTTTCTTTGAGACTATTCTGACGTTGTGACAATCAAATTTTTGTTCCAAAGACAAGCAAAATTTGGAACGACATGAAGGTAAGTGATTAATGACAAAATGTTCATTTTGGGGTGAAGTAACCCTTTAAAGCTGGTCATGTGCTGGTCCTAAGCAACTAGCTCTAACTCAAGACTCATAACCAGCAAAGGACCAGCTTAAACCAGCTCAAACCAGCTGCCAAGCTTAAAATCATATCTAAACAGCATATGCTAGGTTTTTTTAACACAGTATGTTATGTATCAAACAAATAAATTAATCATTTGTTATCAGCTGACATGAGCTATGTAACATCTAATGCAAATGAGAAAATCATATACTGATAATATAAAATAATGCAACAGTCTCTGGAAGAGGTTTGGATAAGTGATATTTACATTCTCTCCGGTGGCAGTGAATTTTTCCACTGGTAGTGCTGGTGACAACGCAGTGGGCAAAGGAGCAGAAATTTGTTTCAACAGCCTTTAACACAAATTGCTGTAGAACGATGATTTCCTGGAGCACCAAAAAGTCCTAAAATCTGGAACACGCATATGTGGCCCTGGAGTAGGTGCAGAATATGCAGACGAAAGTACCTTGAAGTGAACGTTTCCTCGCCAGAGCTTTACCTTGTAGAAGGTTTGTATGTCTGCTGCTTCTCTGGGCTAAAGAGTCAGAACTTAGTCATTTCACTTTGTCTCTCTAGGACGTGCTGCATCCATTGTTGTCTCGCTGGATGAAGACTTGAATGTAGAGTATCTCTTTCCTTGCAGGCTGGAGGCTCAGAACATGGTCCTATCTGTCACCCGCCTCAAAAGCTGGAGACTCAAGACAAATGGTACTGTTCCTGACTTCCCTGTAGTGGGCTGCAGGCCCAGAACTTGTAGTCATTGTTATAGCTGTTATTGCCTCTTCGATCATGGGTCAGAGAGTCAGAACCAGTCTATCTGTTACAGTCTCGCTGGACGTCTTTTGGAAGGGTACATTTATCGTTTTCAGACGAGGAGGAGATTGCAATTTAGCACTTTTCCATTTTCCATCAGAGCGGGGGAACATAGTGTAGCCCTCCCTTCTTTCCTCCTGTGGAACTTATTTGCATAGTCCAAACTCAAATTTCCAAAAATGAAAAAGTTTTACCTGTGCGTTCTTCACTGTCCAAACCACAACCAGAATGCTTTTGGTAATGTTACAAACGCCAAACCTAACTGAAAAAGACTCATCTGCCATGCATTCTTTTGTCCATTAACATCTGAGTTTGTGTTAGAAGCTACACTACACATGGCTAGCTGTCACAGTTTACAGTGTAAGGTTTGAAAACATAGTTATGAATGGATTTTGGATGGATCTTTGCAGTTTGCGCTTTAAGTGTGTGAAGGGCAGAAACTGCATTTTGACCCAAAAGAAGTCCTGTCATTTCACAGATTGCCCTTCAATATCCAATCAAAATGTAACAGCCCTGAAATGTGCTGCTGTTCACTACAAATGCGTTCAAATCAATGGATTTTGTTGTGGTTAGATTAGAGCAGCTACCTGGCAAACAGAATTACTTACCTTTGCTGGAGGCTTCGTGAATGGGTGAAGGCTGGCACACTTCTGCCTGTGGTTTTGCTCCATGTTCCAAAAGCACCTCTGTGCAGGTGACACTTCCTGCCGAGCAGGCATTAAACAGTGGGGTCACGCCATCAATGGTCGTGGCATTCACCTGTCATGTACAAGAATATAATATATAAGTAAGCAAAAACCTGACCTGTGTACTCGTGACAAGAGTATATTTCAGACACATACAAGTCGACGTAAGCTGTTGTTTTTATTGGGGCAGGGCTAGTTATCATGTCTTTTTCATATTATAAATGTATGCAATTCATGAAATATCTTATGGAATATAAAATATGTATAACTCACATTGGCACCAGCTTCTATGAGGGCCCTGGCACATGCTACATGATCTCCCAGACAAGCTTCGTGGAGAGGAGTCACATGATCAATGGTGATGATATTTGCACTGTATCCCTGGTAACATGGTGAAAAAAAAAGCAGAAAAATGATGTATTTTCTTTTTAACTGCTTATATGTTAATTTGACCTAAATTTCTGCTCCATTTCTGTATGTGCATATGTTTGTGAACCTGTGAGAGAAGAGTCTTAAGCGCCAGAAGTCGACCCTGACACGCAGCTTCATGGAGGGGAGAGCGATCCGCCCACGAACCTGTGAACACACATCAGATTATTCTTAATAATAAACAAATGGACTGACACATGACTAATATATGCCCTTCGTAGAAAAACAAACTACAAAACAACCTCAAAAAAGTTACATAACATAACATAATTTACAGCATCATTATTTGCTGTATTAAAAAGCCAACAAACAACACTGCCATGTAAATCGGTAGCTTTAAATACACCGACTCAGCCACAGCCAGACTTCATATAATTTCTAGTACATTGTAAAGTGAGAGTGGTGTAAGCACTGGTGATTTTGACACTGCCCATTGACAGCTGTTGAACAGAGAGCCTTTGAGTGGAATTGCTGAAAATGGCAAAGCATCATCAACTACCATGAGAGTAGATCAGCTCTCCAGATACAATAAAGGTCGACTCGTTTCAACCGGTGAGCCATCTGAACAGATTTCCCTGTCTTGCTTCAACACAAATGTAAATGAAATGATTTCACTACATAAAATACACAATAAAAATGGCTGTTATGTTATCAGTATATAGGAATAAAAGCAATATTATTCTCCCATAAAGGCAGCTATACTATTTCATATATAAAAGATATATTTACAAAACACTTCACTTAACAAAAGCCCATTTACAAAAACTCAGTGGATGATCCTTGGCGTTCATTATTTCTGGGCAGCAAATGCCAGGGCTCTCTGTTACTGGCTAAGGGACATTTATAGATTTGAGTGGAAGCCATTTCAGTGTCAAAGTATTCATTACCAGCTTAAAAAAAAAACTACATTTTTTAATTTACAATATTTAATTAAACAATATTTTTAATTTTTAAAAAGTTAATCATCAAAATTGATCAAAAATCTATGTACCCATGACATTAACTTCATTTATCTCATATAGTGTGTGTGTATATATATATATATATATATTTATTTGTAAAGGGCTTCTCAAAATAAAAAAAGATTATTTCAAAGAAATTTATTAAAAACATGTTAAATAAATTTTCACCTAACAAGTGACCATCAATATCCCTAAAAATAATTATAATAATAATAATAAAAAGTAGTTTGTAAAATATAGACTTTTATTTTTTCTCAAATTTTCCATAGAACACCCCTCTGCAACCTTCTAGGTTTGCATTTTGAATATTCCTCAATTAAACAACAGCATCAACCTACTGACCACATGAGCAACAACAACTACCAACAACACTGTCTTCAGTCACTGTACATTCAGTCAGAACCAGAATGGTATGTGTAACAGAACAGTTGTGAGGGTGTTACGTATGCCTTAATTCACAATACCAGCAGCTCATACCATAGGTACGTATCTATTCACAGTGGACTCAAGAGATCTATATTTAGCATGAGCTCTAGCCCCAACAACATACGACATCTGCCTTCTGTTACTGCCACGGCTGGCACAAAACGAGGCCTTAGAGCAGTAGGTTCTGTTACGTACCCAGGTCTCCATCGCCCCACGGCACATCTAGCCATTGATACGAATACGCCATATCCTGTAAATGAAAAGACGGCTGTCATCTTGAGGAGCAAAAAAAGCAGCCGTCTTCTCTTTTTAGCTTAGCTGAGCGAAGGAGATGAGTTACTGCCACTGAGATTCCACATTGACACGTGGAACTTTAGGTCACAGCTGCACCTCAGTCAATTACAATGATACTAGATTACTATGTCCTAGTATCATTTAATGATGCAGTTTGGGTTTTCTTGGCCATTATGCCATATAAAATTAATTAGTTACTTCAATAGTGACAATTTAGGTCAGAGGAACCACAACTGCTCAGTGCGAATGCTGGACGTTTAACAGACAAAAAAGACTTTATTGAGACTCTGTGAAAGCTTTCATGAATATTTCAGATCCTGTTCTGTTCATGTGACTACAGCTGTGCTCCATGGAGACTAGGACAATTTGTAACTTCCTTGCTTAGCCTAAGTAAGGAAAGTCAATGACAGTACTATTCAACTATTCTATGGCACGCTGCAATGATATAAAGCAATCCTTCCCCCTATGCATTACAGGGCAAAAGACCAAGTCTAAAGCACAATGCAGAAGGAGCCCAAACACAGAATAGCCTATACTACTCGTTTAACTCTCAATGTCTTGCTAAGAGCTTTCAAATGTCACCAACTAGAAATAACTTAGCTGTGTGCAGATATAAAAATGATAAAATATGATATTTTTCTACCTTAAGAAGCTGACTCTCTCACACACACACACACGCACACACACAGATTTTTTTATCTGAACTAATAAGCTTGAGGCAATGTACACAACATGGTAAACACATTACGTAGTGCAGGCTACTATTTTTGCTTTCCTATAGGCGACTTGCTGCTACTGTTGACTAGTCTGCAAATAGCTAGCCAGATTTGTATATATGGGTTGTGGGGAATATAGGAAACACTAACCATGCTTTGGAACAATATGTTACTTTTTTATCATCCACCACTGCAAATAACAAATTACAACAACTTTAAATCCCGAATCAGCTCTACATCCGCAGTACTGTTTTACATTCACTGCATTAATTATTCTGCCCTACTGAAAATAATGCGTGCAGGTGTCCGTGCTTCTGACTCACACTGTGGCAATTATGATAATATCCGTTCTTAGTCCAGTGTTTATTGCTATTATTTTTCTATTCAGTTTTGTTTTTTTTTTTTTTTTTTTTTTGAAAACACATTATTTATGCGTAGGCTGAATATAAAACAATATTTATGACATTAACAATGTCTAGAATGTCATGTTATTTTTTTTACATTATTTATCTTATATTATCTAAAATATTATTTGTCATTTTATATAAAAGCATAGGTCCACCCTTATCCAAATGCATTACTGCAAGGTGACAGCAGGGCGCAATATAAAGGCACATTTATTTACACGTGTCGATAACTCACCTTGACTAATCAAAATACCCCAGCGCGATTTCTTTTTCTCAGAAAAATCGTCGACGTCCTCACGCTTTCTTTTCTTGGGAGTATTATCTGAGTACTCGGGTTCTCTGCGGGGAACTTCAGGCATGTTTGCATCAGCTCTGTGTCCTCCTCTTTGCAAGGGGTAGAGCGACTGTGACTACAGACCCTTTCTGATTGGCTGCTCGGCTTGTTGTTGTTTCGGATCTCAGTAGAATCGGGTTTGCTATCTTATGAATATTAATAAGGTCACGTTGACGTCGCTTGCCATATTTTTAAGGAGCGTCTGGTCACGTAACGTAATTAATATTCATAAGCCGAGCCTTTGCCATAGTAGGAAAATAAACGCCCACCTTTTTCGATCACGCCCAGTGGGCGTAACCTACTTTATATTCATGAGATGACTACTCCCCATTTTACCAAGTCTGTGTCAGTAAAAACTATTTATATCTCAGGTAAAGATTAGAACGCTGCCTCTATTATTCCGACGCAAGTAGCCAGTAATAGAATCATGATTCTAAATGGATTTTAGACTCGTACACCCTTAACATTTACGAAAAAAATTAATGTAGGCCAACTGTAGAAATTATTTTAATGTTACGTCACGCGTCCTTTTGCGTCATACATTTCATGCGGATAAAACTGATCACTCAAGCTCAGTAACTTGTTAGCATTTCACATCATGTAAATGTGCATGTTATTTAATGTCATAGTAAGGAATTGAAAAAAAGGAGTGAGAATCTTCCGCAGACTCCAAAATCTACAACATTTTTCATAAATTCAGGCAAATTATACAGAATAATATATAATAACATGATGCATGCATCACTGCATTGCATCAAACATTTTGATTATGAAACATTTATTATTATTAACGGATATTGCTATTTCAACATTGCACTGAGTCGACACAGTCATTTAAAAATGCTGTGAGAAAAGAATTTCCCTTAACACTGTTAGATAACAACACACTGACCCAATTTTCTCAGTGTTACGAAGTGGGCCATGCTGCAGAAGCTTTCTCTTTCGCACCCTATGCAGTCAGTTAAAGTTTTATGCACCTTAAGAAAAGACATTAAGAACTTGTGGTGTCTCGGAACGTGCTCCAAAATATACAGCCTCAGCGTGTCCCATTGTGTACTTACTGTGCCCTTGGCCAAAATCATAGAACTCAGCTGCGATCCGGGCTGCCTCCTTACGGTTTCCTTTGACCGCATAGAAGTGGGTCAGTATGTTTAAACTGATCTTGAGGAATAATTTGAAGCAAAAAAGAACAAAAATCGAGAGATAGACGTTGGTGTAGTGCGAGCCGAAAGGCCGCTCCTCCAAAATCTCAGTCATTGCTGCCGCTCAGTGACAGTGAATGTTTTGGAATGGGATCCAGGGATGTGTTGTTGGGGATCATATGCAAGGCCGGCCCAGTTATTCCCCGAGGCAGCTGGACCCAGAGTAGAGATGAGATAAGGCAGCTGTACTTTTAGCTAAGTGGAAAATGGGCTTGACTGGGGCATAACAATAGGTGTTGTCATTTGGTGGGATGTTTGTCTCATGATACATAGTGACAGCTTTGTTTTCTTACACTATTCGTGTTGTAGCACATTGTTGCTATAGAGAAATGTCTTCAGATTACTGTATTTTTAAAGTATTTTTATGTAACAAATGCCTCTTCATGCTTAATCCGATAAAAGAGAAGTCGGAAGAAGCTAGCATTTGGTTGATCATCTGAGCTTTATCATATATTAAGTATTAATACAGTAATTTTTATATATATATATTTATATATATATATATATATATATATATATATATATATATATATATATATATATATATATATATATATATATATATTTTTTTTTTTTTTTTTTTTTTTTTGTTTATAAAAGTGCTTAAATCTCCAAACATTGTCACAAACTCACAAAGAAATATATATTAAAGGATTTTTATCCATTTGCATGTATGAAGATATTCACCCAATAAAACATATGACAACATATGAGAAAAGTTCATTTAAATTACACTTTAAAAAGAAGATATCTCTAATTTTTTCAATTTGTATTGATAACCGACTATGAATATAAATATATATATTTAGAGGCAACCTCACAGTAAAAGAATAGGTGATCAGGAAAAGATAAAGGAAAACCACACAGGTCCACCTCAGAATTAAATAACCGGGTAAATCCTAAAAATAATTCTGTGTCTGTAATGATGTGAAAAAATGTTGTTTTTTGACAGTTGATGCGATTCCACTTCCTGACCACCGGGTGTCAGTATGCACTTTCCAAAATGAAACAGGAAGCCGGTCCTGCTTCCGAATCATCTTTTGAACGCCTCACTTCCTGCTTCGAACCTCCGCTCGGAGCGTTTCGATATATCTTTTGTTTTGCGTTGCATCGCTTTAGTTTGATCAGAACCAGGCTGAATCATGAATACGGTGTTGTCGAGGGCGAACTCGCTCTTCGCCTTCTCTCTCAGTGTGATGGCGGCTCTCACTTTCGGGTGCTTTATTACCACAGCCTTCAAAGACAGAAGCGTACCGGTGGATATACACGTATCCAAAGTCATGATGTAAGTAATGCTCTGCGTGCACAGGGTCTGTACGACATCACATCATAATCGCATTAAATATATATGTGATATAGACGAGGCAGCACTGTCCATGCAGAATCCGTGTTTTTTGCAGCATATGGCACATGTAGATGCCGCTGAGCTGGCGGCCAATAGCAGTGCAGCACATCAGCTATGCAAATGTAATCAGTGTGTAGAGTTTAATGGTTTTATTTAACGTTATTGTGAAACGCTGTCTGTATTTGAAAGAGTAAACAAGATTCCACGACAGCGTTCATTATTTGCTTTTGTGCGTCTTTAAAGGTGTATGTAGGTTCATCTTGTCAGAGAAGCACTTTACTCACCCTCCCATTCTTCTCATCACTCATCTTTTTTTTTTCTCCCAGTAAAAATGTAGACGACTTCACAGGACCGCGAGAGAGAAGTGACTTGGGCTTTGTGACTTTTGACATTTCTGCAAATATCCTTTTGATGGAAAAGACCGCTGCAGGACCAGACATTGCAAAAATGAATAAATCAGTCAAATTACGATCATTTAAAATCATCACTATGTGCTAGTTTGTATCGAAGAAAAAAAAATGAAGGGAAAATTTGTGACTCACGATTCAGACAGTGTTATTGCAGAGTCTGTATCCAGCCACGAAAGATAAAAAATGAATTGTGACTTTTTATATTTTTGAAATGCAAGGAAAAAGTCAGAATTGTGAGAGACTTGGAAAACATGGAATTACAGTTTTTATAATGCAAACATTCCCTTTATCTAATGTTTCAGTATTCACAGCATTATTATTGCAAATGTAATTCCTATGTAAATGCATTTATGCCACATAAGTGCGCTTTCACAAGTTTTTGTGAATGCACATTTTTCTGATATTTTCTGTTATTTTAATATTATTTTCTAATATTTTTCAGTTTAGCTTACACCAAGAAATAGATTTACGTTTTGCCTTAACCACTTTTTAACATTTGCAGCCAATATTTGACTGGAATGTGAAGGAGCTCTTTCTTTACCTAACTGCTGAATATTCAACCAAAAGCAATGTAAGTCTTGACCGCTTCAGTCTGTCCACAGATCAGTGGACCTGGCACATTGAATGAACTGTTTATGAAAATCTGTTGAGTTTTTGTTGTGGTGTAGATTGTAATATTTCAGACCTGTGTGTGATTGTCATATAAAGTAAGGTGTCTTTATCCCATATTAGACACTCAACCAGGTGGTGCTATGGGACAAGATTGTGTTGAGAGGTGACAACACCAAACTAAACCTGAAGGATGTTAAATCCAAGTACTTCTTCTTTGATGATGGGAACGGTCTAAGGTTAGTTTCCTTTTCTTTATTTTTTTATTAGCTTGTTTATAAAACGTGGTGGAAACCTACCAGTGCAAAAGCAAAGTCATGACTCTTATAAATTATCAATACTACAAAAATGGCAATGAATCAACAGGGTTTTACAGAGACATTGAAAACTCTTGAATTTATCGAAGAAAGAAAGAAAGAATTCAGTTTCAGACTGGTGTAAAATGTATGAGTATGATCTGCCTGGGACAATGAACATCTATTGCAGAAACTGTTCTCTTACAAGGTCATTTCATTCTAGTACTCTAGTAGAAGAAACCGGCTCAAATTTTTACTCATTTATTCTAATTATGCAATGCCAAGTAAAATATTTTATATTATGTTATACACACACACACACACACACACACACACACACACACACACACACAAAGTATTCAGACCCCCTTTTTTCACTCTATTATATTGCAGGCATTTGCTAAAATCATTCAAGTTAATTCTTTCCTCATTAAAGTACACGCAGCACCCCATATTGACAGAAAAACACAGAATTGAAATTTTTGCAGATTAAAAAAGAAAAACTGAAATATCAC
The DNA here is from genome assembly GCF_018831695.1 of Puntigrus tetrazona. Classification (NCBI taxonomy): domain Eukaryota; kingdom Metazoa; phylum Chordata; class Actinopteri; order Cypriniformes; family Cyprinidae; genus Puntigrus; species Puntigrus tetrazona. The sequence goes on from NC_056699.1 coordinate 18,870,836, forward strand.
ATGGTCCTAAGTATTCAGACCCTTTGCTCAGTATTTAGTAGAAGCACCCTTTTGATCTAATACAGCCATGAGTCCTTGACGCAACAAGTTTTTCACACCTGGATTTGGGGATTCCTCCTTGCAGATCCTCTTCAGTTCTCTCAGGATGGATGGTAAATGTTGCCATTTTCAGGTCTCTACAGAGATGCTTAATTGGATTTAAGTCAGGGCTCTGGCTAGGAGGAACATTTAGGAACAGTCACAGTTGTTGTTGTGAACTCCATTATTTTAGCTGTGTGCTTAGGGTCATTGTCTTGTTGGTAGATGAACCTTCAGCCCAGTCGGAGGTCCTGAGCACTCTGGAGAAGGTTTTCATCCAGGACATCCCTGTACTTGGCCGCATTCATCTTTCCCTTGATTGCAACCAGTCGTCCTGTCCCTGCAGCTGAACCCCCCATCCCCCCCCAGCATGATGCTGCCGCCACCATGCTTCACTGTTGGGATTGTATTGGACAGGTGATAAGCAGTGCCTGGTTTTCTCCACATATACCGCTTAGAATTAAGGCCAAAAAGTTCTATCTTGGTCTCAGCAGACAAGAGAATCTTATTTCTCACCATCTTGGAGTCCTTCAGGTGTTTTTAAGCAAACTCCATGCAGGTTTTCATGCGTCTTGCACTGAGGAGAGGTTTCCGTCGGGCCACTCTGCCATGCAGCCTCGACTGGTGGAGGGCTGCAGTGATGGTTGACTTTCTACAACTTTCTCCCATGTCCCGACTGCATCTCTGGAACTCAGCCACAGTGATCTTTAGGTTCTTCTTTACCTCTCTCACCAAGGCTTTTCTTAGCTCAGTTTGGCCGGACAACCGGCTCTAGGAACGGTTCTGGTCGTCCCAAACGTCTTCCATTTAAGGATAATGGAGACCACTGTGCTCTTAGGAACCTTAAATGCAGCAGAAAGTTTTTTGTAACCTTGACCAGGTCTGTGCCTTGCCACAGTTCTGTCTCTGAGCTCTTCAGGCAGTTCCTTTGACCTCATGATTCTCATTTGCTCTGACATGCACTGTGTGCTGTGAGGCCTTATACAGACATGTGTGTGGCTTTCCTAATCAAGTCTAATCTGTATAATCAAATGAAGGTATAGAACCATCTCAAGGGTGATCAGAAGAAATGGACAGCACCTGAGTTAAATATGAATGTTACAGCAAAGGGTCTGAAGGACCATGTGATATTTCAGTTTTTCTTTTTTAATAAATCTTTCGACTTTAGCAAATGGCTGCAATATAACAGAGTGAAAAATGTATGGGGGTCTGAATACTTTCTGTACCCACTGTGTGTGTGTGTGTGTGTGTGTGTGTGTAAATTCAATATTTGTTGTTTGCAATGATGACTTTAAATTGATATGTAATGAATTAGGTTGAACATATGGTTAGAATTAACCATACGTATATTTTATTTGTAATACGTTTATGATGTTTTAAATATAGCTATTTTTCTTACAAAAACGTATCAGTTGGCTACAAGGAGGCATTTATTCACTTCCCAGAGCCATGTGACACACTGTTTATTATTGATAGAAGCACTTTATTTCACTACTTTTGGACTGTAAGAAAAAAAAATCACACCCACATAATCCCATTCTAAAGCTTGTAAGAGCAAGGATCATTTTTAATACAGCTCCGATTGGATTTGTCTGCAAAAGAAAGTCATATACCCATTGGGTGAGCAAAATATAAGCCAATTAATTTTTTTGGGTGAACTAACCCTTTAAAATGCAACCCTATGAAGAAATCTCTCTTCTGTCTGTTTTTCCCTATTACAGGGCAAATAAGAACATCACTCTTACTCTCTCATGGAATGTGGTGCCAAATGCTGGAATCCTGCCATTGGTCATGGGATCAGGACACAAGAGTCTCGCCTTTCCTGAAACATACGAAACGGCAAAGAGCTACTGAACTGTTCCAGTCCATCCCAAATCATATTTGTAAATGTTGTGCTCTGTACGGGTTTTAATAAAAGTTAACAAATTGTTTTAAGGAGTGACTGTTGTTTAAGGGGTTGACGAAAATAATTACAAATAAGGGTGAGCCGTTTGATCAAAATTCTGTTTCTCAAATTTGATTTCACCGTGATAATATATAATTATTATGAAGTTGTTTGTGTTATATACAAACATAATATAGGTATTTATATAGGTAGGTATGAAAAATAGTAGTTATTCTGATACTCTTGTAGAGGATGAACAAAGTTTCAAAGATTTTGTTCCTAATACACTTCTAGGTTTGTAGAAGTTTTGTGAATTTTTAGTTTTTCTCCAATCATGGCTCTTCATGATGTTACGAAGTGCAGATTTTGTTGTATGGGCAACTTCTGCTGAAGGAGCTCCATTAGAAAGGAACCTTTAAATAAAATGCATTATTATTATTATGTAAATTGCGATGGTGCGGGAAAAAAACGTATTATAATTTCATATTTTATAATGGTAGTGCTTCGCTTCGTTTGAACCAGATACCGAAACAGCTGTGAAACATGGATTTCAGGTAAATAAAGCTTTGGATGTCATAGATCACATGCTTTTGGCAAAACATATCAAGCTCAGATAAAGAGCTTTTCTATGTGATTTTATTTTTTTTTAATGGGAGCTTTGAAGCTTCTTGTTGAATGTAACGTCACTAGTAAAAACACAACTGCCCCCAACAGACTGATATTAACTTGTAGGTAATTAAACTCTAAAAAACTTTTTTTTAAAATCATTTTATACAGTTAATATCTGAAATATTTTATAATCACATTTACTTCTGAAAGTGACTTTCATACGTTCCCAACCCTCTGATGTTCCCTGATGGCAGTGGCCTCTTTCATCAGGATAATGCACCCTGAAGGTTTAAAGAACATCACAGAGCTGAATTTGTTGCCTTGGCCTCCAAACTACCCAGATCTCAATTCAACTGACCATTTATAGGATCTGCTGTATTTATATATAAGCTCTGCGAGCTTCAATCATCCACTTAGTGAGGAATAAAATAAAAAGTATTTGTTAATTGATTACTGTAAGTTGATTACTGTTGAGTACTGTCTTTTTTAAATGAAACAAACTGGTACCTGTTGCACAGAACAGAAGGAGATTATATATATACACATTTTTAGATTATTTACATTACATTACATTCTATCTCATGAACAACTACTCATGATGTTTCTATGAGTAAGACACTTGTGGACAAAGGAGTCTACAAAATAAGTAAATCTAATAAATATTAATCTTTTCAGTAATAAACCAAACAATTAGTCTTCATCCTTCCAGCTGTGACACCCTCGTTCAGTCTATTACTCCTAATTCCTGGGTTAGTAGTGTTTGACTTTTTACTTAGCCATAACTGTTCAATCTATATCAGTCAGATAACTGCATACATAAGATAATAATGTTTTTCCTCACATTTCTCGCCAGTTCAGTGGCGGAACAAGACGCTTTCTGATGTTCTAATTTTCACGGTAAGTTAACGAATAAATACCACTTCATAAAATACTACATCTATATATAAAACACCTATATTTAACATGCTTTTTCTAGAGCTTCCGTATCAGTCTGTTTTGAGACGTTTTGTTCCGTTTTTGTGCCCATTAAAGGGATGAATTATTTACCCTCATGACATTCTTAACATGTAAGACCTTTATTCATCACAAATTAAGATACATTTGATTTAATATGAGAGCATTCTGACCCCGTTGTAACATCTTTAAAACAATCCATGTGACATCAACTATATTTAGGCCCTATATAAGCCTACACAAAACAGTCTGTTAGTGTTTACGTTTTATACTCACGCCCTTCCCGTCTTACCTCTCAGCCCTAATTCATTCACACATCGGGTTGGATGTTATATATCCAGTCCTGTTCAGAGAGACACCTACACGCAGAATTTGAATCAAATCAATCTGTGTGTAATGTAGCAAAACCTCGCAGACGTTACATATTTTAGTTCCAGATTCAGTCACCAGATGGCAGCACCTGAACGCTTCATCGTGCTCACTACAGTATTTTAACTTCATACACACTAGAATCAATACACCAAAGCATACATTGTGATATTATGCCAGAAACATATACGGTTTATTTGGAATTGTGTTAACATTCTTCTTTTTTTCACATTAAAAAAACAGGTTAGGTGTAAAACTTCATGCATGCTTCTAATATTTTCACGTGCATTCTCCTCAATCTAAAATAACATCATTTGTCATTTGGAAAAAACTGTAGCTAATGTGGAAAACCTTGTCTCGTGAGCCCAAATGAACCAAAACGCTGTTCTCTGCTTCCTTAACTGTCTGCGTATCAGTGTCTGTGTATAAAATGTATCAGTCACACAATAGTTTTCTTTTCTTTTCTTTTTTTGCAATACCAAGAAACAGAACATTGTAATGTACATTTAAAAACTTAAATAAAAACCTACTTTCAGAAAACCTACTGACAAAGATCAGGAACCAGAACTAAGAGTTATTGCATAAAAGCAATCATTTCAAATTGCATGATAACACTTGTTCTTCCAATCAGCAGCATGACAGCATTTTCATTGTTTGGTAATGTAGTCATGTTTTATTTAGAGTCAGAAAGAAAGAAAGAAAGAAACAGAGGGAAGTAACCCACTGTACAATTGCCCATCTCATTCAAGGGCAACATTGTGTCACACAAAAGAAACAAAAGATCAAGGTTTTTTATTCAGCGAGAGCAGGTGAAAGGAAATAGGCCAAATATTTGTACCTAAAATTCAATTTCTCAACATACGTAATAGAAGTAATTTTAGCAATTCAAGCTGTTTTGCTAGTACACATGGAGTGAATAATAAGAGGAAATTTACCGTCATTTGTGTGAGCCATTTGGCTCAAAAGAGAATGCTCTGGACATTTTCACAAAATAAGATACTAAAATGAGGTTTAAAATGAGGTGATCGCAGCGAATAAGATAGATTTTATGCTATAATAAAACCAAATGATCACATAGCTGGAACCTCTTCCTGTCTCTTGAAAAAAACGAAGCATGTCAGATCAGAGAGGGGAGCTAACATAGAAATGAAAAAAAAAAATTAATTCCCTTTTTACCACAAAACTATCAAATGGCTTCAGAAGACATGAAATATTGCGCACAAATGGTATGAACTGATTCTTTCATGCTTTTTGTCATTTTGAAACATAAAAGATAGTCACTTTGGTTATCTTTTACTTTTTGGTTATCTTTACTTTTTAAAAATTATGATAGAAAGAACTTTTCCTTTAAGGTGTACATTAATTTTGATTCACATTAACATATAAAAATGAGGTTATAAGTGTGCTTATTTCAATTACACTGACCTTTCCTGACAGCTTCCTGTCCTGTTGTAACATTTGCTTGCATAAAAATGTACTTTCTAGAAAAATAAAAAACCCTCACAAAAGTAAAAACTACACTCTTAATTTAAACCAACCAGAGAGCTAAAAAATAGTTTTATAAAGATCACAGCAATTAAATGACACCAAAACGTTTGTGCTCTCATTCTGCTGGCATCCATTCACAGTAGAGGATCCAGTGATATATATAATGCCAAATGTCTCCAAAACTGAAGTTGAGTAAATTTTCTTCAGATTTTTTTTCTTGACGAACTCTTCCTTTAATAATATTAACACATAATAATAATAATAATAATTTCTTAATTTGCTTGGTCCCCCAGTCCCGTAATAGCACACAGATTCTTTCCAACATGGACAATTCACAATTCAAAAAACACAATTCATGTATTTATGGAAGTGGCTTGTGTAAACAGGAATTATTAGCAGATGATTCCATGGAGTCAGGTGTTAGGCAGCGCCACCGGAGCACAGGGACTTGAGTAAGCAGGGACACATTGTGTTGAAGTCCTTCAAACAGAATGCCACAGATGCTGTTTGTGTGAATCGTGCCTCGTCTCCATATGCTCTTCCTCTAATTCCCAGTGCAATTCATTGTAATATTTGCCATTATTTTGGGCTGATGTCCATCTGCGGCATTTAAGGAATTCTGCTTTGCGCCGTTTCCTAGACAGACAGAATAGAGATTCATGCCACTGATGGCGCGATGTTGTTGTGGTTCGTTTCAACGACACATTCCCCTTGTATGATTCATTTAACATCGAAACGCAGGCGTGCAGGTATAGCCACTGTCAATGCAATAACAAATTCCTTGCTTGGAATGGATCATTGCGTGTTCTTGTGTGTGTCAGTGTTTCGAATTAAACCGCGTCTGTTTTCTCCGGGCAACTTCTTAGCCGTTCGCTTTTGAAATGAAAACGGCCAGTCTCAACAACAATCACTCGATATTTCCTATCCAGGCCTTGTCAGATTCAGCGTTCAGTTGTTCGGCGTATGTGCTTGTTCGTCTTTGGGGGGAGAGTACGGAGTGCAGAGAATCTTCAGGAAAACAGATCTCAGGAGCAGGGCTGTCTGAATCACCGGAGTTCAAAGGCGTCTGTTTTCTTTGCTAAGACTCCAACAAACTTTAGAAGTCCTTACGTATGAAGTGCACGTATTGTGCTTCGGCAGCATCTCGGGAGAGCGATGATGTTTGCTAAACTCAAAGCTTTAGTTTCCTACACGGTAATGCCAAAACCCGTGCTTCTGCAGTGTCAGCCTTATATGGTAAGGAAATATGTACGTGTAAATATCTACATATGTTTGCATGTGCGTGTATACAAACGCACACACAAGTTACCTTGAGTTTGACTGCTCAAGAACTTTCTGTTACAGTCCATTAATGGTGGGACGTTCATCATTAGGTCTTTGAGTGGTTTTATGAGTGAGTTCATTTGCTCAAAGTATTTGTTCAAAATTCCCGAATCATCTGAAATGAGTATTTCTTTTGAATAAATGCTTACTTTGCAAACATTCGTAGTAGTACATGCTACAATTATTTTGTAGTATTTTTATCATTTGAATGTGTGTGGTATGAAAGTAATCCTGAACTGTGTCAGTCCATCATTTCATACTCTCTCGTGGCCTCAAAATGATTCAGCTTGCTATTTATTTAATTTATTGACTTGCAACATACTGTTTTTTGGCTATACTTTATAGCAGGGAACTATTCCAGCTGCTGATTTTATGGATGAATCATTAAATCAATCATTCAGGAACAAGGGATTTTATGAGCAAGTCGTTGAATCAGTCATTAAACTTGTTTATTTTTAAAATCTCATAATTCCCAAGCTTTGAGCTGATTATAATAAGCACTGTACCCAAACCCAAACCATACACAAATATATTACGATATAGGCTCATAATACACAATTCAATTCTTGCATGCTTTGAGAGGACTGTTAATTCACAAACTTGCTTTATTAGAAACTCTCCCCTTTTTTATTGTTGTAGGTTCAGTCCACACACCCATCTCCTGAAACAAACTAATGCATATAATGGGATTCTCAGTGGCTCCTGCCTCGCCCCTTGAAAAGGTCATAAGTCGTGTTCAATTTCTATAGCAGGAAGAGTGCATGATAGTAAATAATGGGTGCTATGATGTAATATATGGTGTGAACGGGTCGCAGTGGCATGAAGACTATCTGACAATCTGGAGAGCAGGGCAATTGACACCGTTTCCTTCCCTCCTCTGAGCATTTTGGCCATCCTTGAAAGAGTTTCTTGGACCCAGTCAAGACTCTTGTTATTGTCCTAAAGTATCTAGGAGACAAGCTGACAACAAACTGTGCAAAAAAGAAAATGAGTATTACGTTTAAACGTAATCCTGAAATCATGAAATTGAACTTTTGAACAACAGTGTTTGGATAAATGTCAAGGTAATGATAAACATGTACGATAAAAAATGATTGCCGGGAAAAGGGGCGAAATATGAGAGAGGAATTCTCATTTTACCTTAGAAGCTGGATTTAATTTTGGTATGTACTTTCAGTGACATACTAGTAGACTTTGATTGAACTAAAACATAAATTGCTGTTGACACTTAAGATTATTATGGCTGGTGTGGTTTGGCCTGTGTTTAAAACGTTCAAAGATTTTCATCATAGTGTCATCACATAAGAAGGTGATGTTCACTAAAAATGTAATGTCCCCTGAACTGCTTGATGAATATGTGGTTTAAAAATCATTATCCCCTCTAGAATTCGATGAGAAAACATAACCCTGCTTTTAGTTAAAGCTGAAATAATACTTAGACAACATTACTTATGTGCTTTGAAAACAAAAGTTTCTCTGCTTTGCTTCTGGGGTTTAAGATGAAATCTTTGTTCAAAATGGTAAAAAAGTTCAAACTTATATATACACACACTGCCCTCCAAAAGGACATTTTTGGTGCAAATACTGCACATTAAAGTAACTTGACACTATCATTAACTTATCATTGTAGACTCCAATATATGTGGACCATTTTAATTTAGATTACATAACAATGGCAATATATACATGTCAAAGTTGAGCTACTATGGGAAGAACTAACCAGTGTGAATCATCTTTGGGCAATCCTTGAGGAGGCTTGGAGTAATATATCAAGTCAATGTTTGAATAAACTGACAGCTCGAATGCTCAGATTATGCAGAGCTGTAATAGCTGATGATGGTGGATATTTTGATGAATATATAAGAATTTTTTGTAATGTATAAATTATTTTATATAAAAGAATTTGCTTTCGTAGTCTGTGTTGTCCTTTATCAGTGCACAATTCAATCTACATCAGTCTACGCTCCATACACCACAACTTTGTAAATATATAAAAAGAAAAAAAAAGAAAAATCTGAAATAAGTGCATTGCATAAGTATGCAAACCCCTAACTCGGTACTCAGCTGAAGCACCTTTTTAGCCTCAAGCCTTGATGCGACAAGCTCTGCTCATCAGCCTTTGGCAATTATCTGCCATTCTTATCCTCACCTCTTCACCTTTCAATCTCTGTCAGGTTGGATTGGTCTGGACGCACATTTTAAAGTTTCTTCGCAAATGTTTGATTGGGGTCAAGCCCAGGCTGTGGCAGGGCCACTTAAGGACATCCACAGAGCTACTCTTGCTGTGTGCTTAGGGTCATTGTCCTGTTGGAAAGTAAACCTTCTGCCGCGTCTGAATCCTCTGGACTGGGTTTTCATTAAGGTTATCTCATTATTTTGGTGCACTGAGCTTTTCTTCTACTCTGATGAGTCTCTCAGTCCCTGCTGCTGAAAAACAGCTAAACAGAATGAGGCTACAAATAGCACTTTTTACTTTTTGTTACTGTGAGCTGGTTTCCTTCAAACATAATGCTTGAAATTGAGGTTCATCAAACCAGAGAACATTGTTTCTCAGAGTCTGGGGGGTTCTTTGTGTGTCTTCACTGAAGAGAACATTGAATCTGGCCACACTGACATAAAGGATAGATTGGCTGATTGTTGCAGTGTATTTGTCCTTTTGTAGGTTTTTCCCAACGGCATATATGATCATTTTTTTGCTTTTATGACCCTGAATAATTTCCTTATCTGAACTTTATGAGCCCAGTAAGTAATTATACACACTAATTGCATAGTTCTATATATCTTTGAATAAATCATTAGATCCAGAAAATAATCACTGACAAACATTTTGAATCAAAAAGTGATTCAAATCTGGATTTTGACTATCAGGCTTCAGGACAAAATGTGAACCGGCTAAGGGCAAGCAGGTGGGCAGAGGTGGTCTGGTTTAACTCCGTTGTTAACGCAAAGAAATTGCTTTCAACAAACCGCTCCTCTTGGCTATTTTGTTTTTTTTCATTGAGCCACACAGGAGCTTGTCTCCCACATGGAGCTCAGTTGTGAAAATGTGTTGCAAAATGGCTTTCTTCTGAAGTAGTAAAGTCAAAGTGTGAAAAGTAAGACTGTGTATTTGTATGTGTGTGTGAGTTGTAGAGCACCACTGGTTGTTTCAGATGGATTCAGACTACATCTGGAGTGTGCGAATAACATTTACAGGCTATAGTAGCCCCAAACAGCCTGAAGCCATACATTTATAGATCCTGCCTGTGACTTAGCTCATTCTCAAAGTTTTAACAACCATTGTAGACTCCAATATATGTGGACCTCAGTGGAGAACAATGGTAAGCTTCCTCTTGTTTGTGCATGCAACTTGTAAAATGACTCCAAAATGCTAGTATCTGACCAAATAGACAGAATAAGCCTAATATATCCTAACAATTCCCAGATGACACAAAGCAATTCCAGAAGTAAGGGTGAAGCTTTCTCTTTTATGTAGGGCTTTGTGTTTATGGCTTGAAGAATGCTTACTTGTAAAATCAGCGCATACAACTGGTTCTATTTGGAAATTGTTCCAAATAGCACACATAGTCCTCCATAGACGATGGAGGAATTTCCAAAATACTCTAGTGGCTGAGAACAGATGGAAATTATCAGATGGATTTAGAAACAATGGATCATATTCATAAAGGCTCCAGATAATTCTACTGTCCACTGTAAGATGATACAGAAAGTTTAATTAATAGATTTTGCATTATGGATGATCATACAACCTCAACCAAAAGACTTTGGTTTTGACCTCTTAAAATGGCATAAAATACTCATTGTACAAACAGATCAGTTTACTTTTTAGTTTATTTAAGACTGATCACAATCATTATTGCACATTGATGTGACGTCTGGTAGGACAAAAGACAAACTAGCGTTATCATCATGAAATCTCAAATGGGACCTTTGCAAATTGTTCTCTGAAATTGAAATTAAAGGCTTGTTTTAGTGAATTTCAAAATAAGTTTTGAACGCTGCCCTGCCTTAATGCCATACATATGTTTAATATGTGGTTTTAAAAGATCCAGAGAGCTCAAGAGCAAACACACTGAAGCTGTGACAAGCTGGACTTGCTTAACTGTGGTTTTTATTGACTAAACATGTTATTTCAACCAATTTTGTGCCAGCCTGAACCAGAAGAAAGCACTCTTTTATTACATGTATATGTGCTGAAATGATGCGTGCCACTGCATTTTTTTTTATTTGTCTTAAATGCTTTAAGATAATTTTTACAAACTCCATTTTAGAGAGTAAATCTCCGGAAAAAGGTAGACAGGATAGCATATCTGTGAATGAGAACTACACTGCTTGTACAAATTATAGGATCAAATGAAATAATAAAATCCATTAATACGTCAACTATTCTCAGAGAATTAAAAAGGGACTTTATTTTCTCAAATTTTACTCGCAGTATTTATCCATGGGAGAGCACAAGTTGTAAAATTAAAAATTGATCAAACCAAAACATCTGCATGCAGCCAAAGGAAATAATCTGCATGCCTATAAAAATAAGACGACACTAAACCGAGGCTTCAGCTATCATAGTGTGAAATTAGACCAATTTGAAGTTTACTTTCCTACCTACTGTCAAAATATTACATTGTAGATCTTGTTGCAGGTTGAACTGGTCATTGATATTTCTGTCCAGAATTGACCATTGTTTTTATTTTGACAGCAATCTGATGATTGGATATAAATTGCTTTAGACCACCAGTGTAAAATGTGCTTTTATTTCTAGTTATTCCAACCTTATTCTCTTTGAAATGAATGTGCTAAAATCCTGTATTTGCTAAAAGCTTAATATATCCACTGGATCATAATGTACACTTGTTTATTCTGAGCCCTTTTTTTCAGAGCATCGCAGACCTAATGGCTTGAAATGCTTAAAAGCTTATCTTGATAAATGATATCTATTTTAGGCTCTCCAAAAAGAAGGAATGTCATGTTTGATTTAAATGACATGCTATAGAAAAAGTACAGAGACAGATAGATGGATTCTGAGAAGTCTGCGTCTATAGCAGGGCGTCTTTTGACCCCTGGCTCTTTCTTCACAGACGTACATGGGGTGGCTTTAATTGTTGAAAGGAAAAACACCCTCCCGACTTGCCAATATCCACATCCTCTCTTTCTTGCCCTTTCGATTAATTTTTCATAATCACTTAATGGTTTCCTTTTCCCACACGCTAAAAAAAAAACAAGGCCCATCAGGGCACACTGGTGCTTATTCTGGCTTCTATCGTCAGCAAGGCCTCAGCGGAATTCATGCCAGACCGACTCGCTGAGGAGATGAAGTTGGGCGCTGTTTAATGCAGACAGCTTGTTTTTCCGCACCCAGAAGCTTCTGTCATTTTCAAGAGATGAACATTTAGACCACAGCCATCATCTTGAAACTTGTGTGGGATACTGGGTGTTGGGGTCGACCTGTGACTTGATTGATTCACTGAAAGGCAGAGACGTGGGAAAAAGGCAACGTCCTCCTTTTTCCTTTTGTGAGCTTCTCCAGCACCGGGTTTAATTTAGAGGAAGTCTTAATCATTTAGCGAGGAGTGGTTGGGAGGTGTTTACCTTATTACACTTGCGTGTTTATTGTGGCGGTTTGGTGGTTTAAGGCAAGGAGGAAAATGTAGGAGGGGGCGCTCTGGCTCGACTAGCTGGGCAGGAAGAGGGTGAGGTGCTATGGAAGTATTTGCATCCTGTAGGTCAGGTTGACCAGGCTTATTGTACTATAGCATGGACTGTTTCATATGACTGTACTTAGTAGCATGCAACTTTGAGTGACAGCAGGACAACCATGACTCCCAGTGCTGCCGAATCCATAAAAGCAGGCAAAAGGCCAAAAACGGTGACCCCTCAGGAACTCAGTCTGAAATATCTATGATTTATAGCCTCAGAGAGAAGAGAATGAAATGGGGTCTGTTTTCCGGGCCAATCAGTCATTCATGTCCCGTCTCTGTGTATTTGCTCTTGGGTCCGTCAGGGACATTGAGAAGCAGTCATTTCATGTCTCAATCATTTGAAGCACACCAAGCAAGTACAGAACAATCCTCTTTTAGTATATGGTTCTCGTTTCATTGCGTCTTTGGAACAACAACTTCTACCTTTTTCGAAATGTTATGTGTAGGTTTTACTGTTTATATCCTAACAATTAACAACTAACATTGAGTGAAAGCTCTGTGTGTGTGCGTAAAGAGCACATAAAGAATGTTCACAAAAGGTTAATTTTAAGGTTTCGCTTTAAATACTCAAAAAGTAATATTCCTAAACACAAGCATTGCGATATGCTCTCTTAATTTAAAATTCATTCAGCTTTCAGATGTATAAATCTTAATTTTAAAAAATAGTTACCCATATCACATGTTTTGTGATCCAGTTAAATATATAAAAAAAAAAACAAAACAAACAAACTAAGCAAGGTAAAATGAAACTTTCACTTATATACCGTCCACAACTTAACATGGTGGCCAGATATGATTAAAATGCCCCAGTGATAGATTTGTTTATTTAAAAGATGCAGATTTTTGCTTCACACACTGCAATGTGATGGAATGGAGTCGTTTGGATTACTTGTAGCTTATTGTTGTTTTTATCAACTGCTACAATATACTGAACGTAATCTTGACAACTGGAGTTGTGCAAGTGATTTAAAGCAGGAATTCACAGGTTGGACATTTAGACAAACGAGGACAGGAATCAGTTGATTGCCAGACCCATAGCAACGCCACAAACAGATTCCACAATCAGTTCTGAAAATAAACTCTGCATTTTCCCTCAAGGTGCATGCAAACAATGCAGGCTTGTTGCTTAATTTTGTACATCTGAATACATATTAAAATCACGCACAGGTGAGTTAAGTTACATAGCACCCAGTTTGTAAAAGGAAAGCACAGCAGAATGATCTCAACTGCAATGCTAAACCTGGAAATGCAGCACACACCTAAATGATGCCAGGTGCATGATACTGTAGCCCGTTCAGGTGTAAAATACAGGCAGAAATGATAGCTTATACTGACTTGAAGATTTACTTGATGACCTTTAGCTGAGGTTCCCAGGACCACACACGGGAATAGATTTTTTTTTTCAGCAGCGTTACATATTTCTGCTTATTGACATGTTCTGGCTACCACAAGTTCTTCTACGCATAATCAAATGTACGTTACTCCGCATATCTCTGTAAATTCAATGTTGTGCTGCATTTTGGTGGCCGCTTATTTTTGTTTACATTGTATAAACACGCAAGCTGGGACGTCTGAAACTCTAGTCCTTTAAATTAACAGAACAAACCCCTCATTTATTTACATGTCCGTACTTGTTTTCGTTTCTAGTTTATTGGAATATACAAGCACCAGACGAGAACGCAATGTTGGCTACATGTCGAAATGTAAACCTCACCCTCGTTCACCACTGCGAACAAGGTAAGCAAGCCAAAGCGGAGGGGGAAAATCAGGTTAGACATGTCTTCCCCTCCATTCTCAAATACTCATATCCACTGACTGGGCGGCTGTTTCTAGTTATTTCACGGTGATTCACTGTGAGCGCACACATGTTATTTTTATCAGGTCTCTCTTGGGATTGTGCAGCGGATGCAGATGGCTATGGTACGATCTGTTGCAAACCAGGTTACAGGGAAATCCTCATTTCAGCTGGAAACAGATAAATGGTGCGCAATTTTACAGCATAAAGTCCATGGTAGCATGTCAGAGTATGCAGTGTTATAGAAGGAAGAGGTAATATAGTCCAGATGCAAAAGTGATGCGACCTTAGATCTAAAGAGCCTTGTGGAAAAGAAGAAGAGGAGATATATATATGTATGTGTTTTTGATCATGTCTGATGGCTGAAGATTATGGTGCCATTATGGAGCTACAGAGGGGTTCTTTGGAACGAAAAACAGTAAAAAGAAATTAATAAAAAAATGTTACACTGGCAGACACAGACACAAGGACTAGAATGGAAGCAGAGGTGATTTATTATATTTACAGTGTCAAGCTGAAACAGTGGGCATATACCATGTGGAGTTGGGCCAATCACATTGCTGCTATGTACACATCCACTGAGGTCAAGAGTCTTAAAGACCGCTGATCTCCAGTCTCGAGGTCATTCATACACCACTTTCTCCACTTTATACTGCTTTTAAGGAGGCAGGTTGGATGTGACGTAAGAGAAATCCATTAATCCTTGTGAACGTTGTCTCCGATGTGACTCTTATGGAACTGCATACATGTAGCACCGTTTTTTAAACTGTTCATATCCAGGTTAATGTCCCTGTTCAGAGTCTTTGATATTGTCGGTTGACTTGCGTAATGGTCTTAGATTGTCAACAAGCAATGCTTCCAGCACAAAAAACATGTCTTTGCCGGCTTGCACTGTTAGTTTGATAGAATGTAATCTGGAATGATAGGCGCATATATTTGGTAGACAAAACTGAATACATTTGAATCATGTGCAGTATTATTTCAATAAGATAGTCTAGCTTATAAATAAGTTAACAATATATAATACAACTTAATACTTTATTTTACGGGACTTAACATGATACAAAAATATTGATCACAGTGTATTTTTCTTCGCAGAGATTCGAAATGAATGCTATGAACCAGGGAGTTTCAAAACATTTCATGGCAATAAATTATATAATCATTATCTGACAAATACCAATAGACAATTCAATTAAAACAATGAAAAAAAACATGGCTCCAGCCTTTAGAAATCTCTCTCGGTCCTTGATAGCACACCCCATGCTCGATATGTGGGGTTGAATGTGGACATTTCTTGTCTCCCGTTACTCAACGCTAGTCCACACGACTAGCACATGTGAGTCAGATAAGCAGCGGCCAAACACAGCACTGCTCTAAATGTCAGCGAGTCTGTTAGCATTCAGCGCCACCTGCGCTTAGTTGTGTTTAGTTCAGTCTTCCCCAGTATGTGGGTATACAGCGACACAGTTCTTCGCTGAAATACTCATTATCGTTACATCCTCTTTTTTTGGGGTCCACGTTACATGGCGGCCTGACGCAACTAAAAAAAAAAAAAAAGAGGGGAAAAGATTGGTATTACTATCTGGTATCATTACTATAGCATAGTGCAGCGTTTTGTATGATGCAGCATTTATTAAAATAATAAAAATCAGCACCTTTCACAATATTATTTAAATAAAGTTGATCTTATTATCCAAAAAATCGATAAGATCGCAACAATACATTTAAAAAATAGTAATAAAATGATGGAACAGTCAGAAATATACTGTAATTCTTTGACACTCTGACAGTAGACGCTGTGAATTATTTCTAACATATTTCCACAAATTGTAATATATGAAAATCAGGATTATTTTTTTCTAAATATATTACTTAATACAAACGTACAATGAACAATGAAATACAGCATTTAATAACCTTAATTAACATTTAATAATACATATTTAAAATCAAATTTTGCATCAGCTGCACAGGTCATTAAACATTTAGCAAAGGTTAAAACCAATCCTGCTTAGTGAAAATATCCCTAAATATCAAAATGAAATTGTAAATTGTAAATTGCAAATTGTAACTGCTGCCCTGTCAACATAATTTATATAATAAAGCAAGGCAGTACCAATAACACAGCAACATAGACTCAACCAATGGACAACATTTTGTCCTTCCAGCGTCAGACAGTCATTTTACATCACATAACAAATAACAGCAAACTCTTTCTCACCTGCACGAGGCCGGATGGAAGCGCCTTCCTTTTAAGAAGCACTTGTTAGGGGACTCTGTGCATTCACACAGACACTTGGTGCGGTTGAGAGGCTGACTGCTAGGACACATCTTGGAGCAGGTGCACTGGCAAGTGTCCCTGTTGAAGCTCATTTGAGGCCTGCAGGAAGAGGGCTTCGTTTTACACACACACTGACAGGTGTTCTTGTCCAGGTAGCGGTGCGGTCCACAGCCTGCCGTTCGCAGCTCTTTTCGGCAAACACATTGACAAGTCTCCTCGTCCAACTCTTTGTCTGGGCCGCAGAAGTCTTGCTCCATGTCTACGGATGGAGAGAAAAAGAGAAATAAAGAAGTCCTTATTTTATGTTATGACTTATTTTTACATTTGTGAGGAAATCTTTTGTCAATGCTATGGAATGCCTGGCTTATTACCAGAGCGTTACGCAAGTAAAGAACAATGTCCAGCATGCACATTTGTCAGACATGATAAACCGTTTAGCAATACAAGCTTTCTACCCAGCATTCCTTATGCTACCCCCAAAGGCCTAAACAGATGTTTTTCTTTACAACTTGATGAAAACATTGCATTCGGTGGCTAATTCAGCTCTGCTATGCTATATTTCTTCCTTTGTTTTGTATAGTACAAAATGGCCTAAGAACTTGGCTGAAGAGAGAAAGTAAATTCCTGTCACAAGTGTTTGTGTTTTCTAAAGATTAAGCTAATCGTGGCCATATTATGAAGTTATGTAGAAGGAGCTTATAAACAGCCTGTATACTGTATGCAGAGAACCTTGCAAAACAGACAGAATGTTGTATTATTTTAAACAGAATAACTTTAACTTTAAGATGTTGTCACATGCATGGCGTGTCAATGGTATTTTGGTAGTGTGGTTTGCTGTTGCCTTTTCAAGACATTTCTCTTGGGAAACTGCTCAGTTACGGTAAATAAAAATATATATTTGGTTTTCGCTGGAAAGGTACCATACTGGTCTGGTTTTATCAGAAAAACCACATTTTAAAAAACTTCTTTCACAACACAGAGGAATTTTTTTTTATGCCATTGTGGATTCAGCTCACGTATAGGATTTCACACAATGTATTCCCTACGAGAGATATGGGGTTTACCTCACTTACCATACTTGAGATTCATGTCAGCATTTATATTGGTTAGAATAACACTGAAAGCACATTTCTGCAGGTGTTGGATTTAGTTGTTTTGAAACTTATTCGGATGGATAAATAGTTTTTTTTACAAAGTTAAGAGTTTGACTAAGTGAGGATGAGTACATAATTTGCTTCACTGGATTTGAGCCTATCAGATGCATTCTATATATATATATATATATATATATATATATATATATATATATATATATATATATATTAGAGACATATATGGACACTTTTGTATCATTTGACACCTGAACAATCAAACCACATATTTGGAAAAAAAGAAAAAAAAAAATCCATTCACACCATACAAATACAGCAACAGAAAAAATGCTGCTTCACAAGCCCCAAACAAAATCCACACGCTCTGACAGCAATCAGTGTTTTTGCAATGATGCTCTGTCATGGTCAAGCCACATAACTGCTCTCAAAGCATTTCAGTTATGTTTATGTGCCTCAAAGGAGGCACAGAACTGATTTGGGGAGGAGGTGTAGAGAGAGAAAGTACTAGTGGTGAAAAAATGACCCTGTGTATCAGTATAGCATCAGTTCATCTTAAGCGGCCTCCCACTGAAAGAAGCCCTTGCTACCTTTGAGCATTTATATCTTTGAGATGGAACTTACACAATTACACAACTGGAAAGAGGCGATATCCGTAATGCTATTAGTAGTCAAAGTAAGCCGACCCGTAAGATAATGTACTATTACAGTATGCAGTATAAAGCTTTTATGTCACAGACTGAGCCAAGTAAAAGGTGATGTGGGACACTTCCATGAAGCAAGAGAAAAGAATAACAACCCCGACACATTCCTCCTAGTGTGTCTGCTTTAGCAAAGATTAATTTTGCCTGTTTCGCTCCCCAACCTCTAGAGTGGAGCTGAAAGCAAATCTATTATTCCATTTCAGTATGACAGTCAACAGAATTGGCCAGCATGCAATAGCAACATAACCATCCACCCCAAATCAACCTGTCTTTTCAAATTCAACATAGTGCCCCAATATGTGTGCAGCTGTTTTTATCTGCACTCATGTATTTATGCCTATTTTAGCCTTAGGGTCTTCTGACTGCCCAGCTTATGCATTCATATGCTGTGTGCATAAACCAACGGACTGCTGTATCTGCAACAGGTTTGACCTGTCATATTTGCTAAGCGTAAGGAAGACAAGTATGTCACTACCACATTTACACCATTCTCTACTTGAACAAGAACTCAGGTTTGAGATCAGATAGTAGGGTGAGAATGAGCAATTATCCCATTTTAACTGAGCACATTTTGCTGGGGTTGTTTTTGTTTGGCTTGAACGATTGCCACGAAGCTGAAAGCAGCTATTATGGCAGCTTTCCTCTGTAGAAACTCAAGCGTGTTTTTGTAGGCTTTGTTTAGATGACATGCAGTCGGGGGTGTTGACTGCAGAGTTTCGCTCTGCCTTCTTGACAAACTATTTCCTTAATTCCTTATTTCAAAATAAATATTTAATAAATAAATGAATGAATAAATAAGTTCACTCGTTTTAGTCACTGCACGTTTTGACATATTAGTTCCTCATATTTGTTTGTATTTATATGAATGAATAATATGCATGAAATGGATAATACAGCTTTGCTTTTATTACTGCACTTAAAATATTAAAATATTTATTTATTAATTTGCATTTAGCAGTATTAATACCAATTATTTATTTATTTTTATATAAATAATAAATATGGTATAAATAAATTCCTGCTTTAGTTACTGCATTTAGAACATAATTATAGCTAATTAAAAAATATAAATAAATAAATATGCTGTTCTAAATGCAACTAAAGCTAATTTATTTATCTATTTATTCATTCTTATTTAGTTACTGAAGAAAAGTGCGAACAAGTGCAATAAAATTAACTGCTTAAGATTATATAAAGAATTTCTTTGTAAAGAATACCACAGTTGACACATGAATTTAATGATGAAATGCCTTTAACTAAAAATTAAGTGTTACTATTGTACTTTTGCATTATTGTCCTTTGACACAATCTGCATTGTTACAAGCACCATATAAATAAAGCTGACTTGATTTGACTTTACTATGATTTAGGTTTCTTCTAAGGTGGCCTATGTATTTGCCCAATAGAAAAAGGTTTTGCTCGGCGAAAACAAAAATTTGACGAAACACTGGTTACACCCACAGCACAATTTTCCATAACATACGAAACTGCTTAAAATAATTTAAGCATGAGTAATTATATCTGAGAATACAGACTTAAATCAGCATGCCAAACCGTTAATGTAATAATTCTACAATCCTTTATTTCTTGTAAATGGATATATTTCTGTAGTGGTGACTGTCTGCCAATTTATGTTCCAGTATTTCTGAATGAATTAAATTAATATTAGCGAATAACTTAAACAATTATTGTTCGGGTCCCTCTTTCATTATTTGTTTGTTTCCCTTTTAATACAGTCATGCTCAGGCACACATCCAAAGTACTGCATTGTAAGACTGTAAACATTAGCACTTACCAGAATGTGGTTTTGAAAAAAGGGTGTCGGGCAGTGGCACACATCTGCATAAGCGATTGCTCCAGCTGTGATTCTTTGGGCATGTTTTATTTGCCACATGACATCTGTGGAGGAAATAAGTGATTAGCAAGGAGACAGACGGTAGCGTCGGTTTAAAAAAAAACCCACAATAAAAGGCAAAATTGCAGTCTCAATTCAACAAGCGCTGACTCACATAAAAATGTTAGATGCTGACTTAACCGTTATGGCTATAGAAACTGATTTCTATTCATAAGAGGGTGGTAAAATTTCGCCTGCACATCTGTTTTGATCACAGGCTGTGTGTCTTAACCTCACTGCAAATTAGTCTGCTTGCATTCTTCGATTCACTACTAAAAACTGTCAAAGAGGACAAAGAGGACCTCACTGGCTACAGACATTTCAATCTGAACACTGACTTTGTAAAAGAACTGTCCTGAAAAAGCACATTTTATACCGTCTTCTTAGTTTGGCATGACTCTGGCAATCTGTCAACAGGATGGAAGATTCAGAGTTGTTTCAGACAGAAGGAAGGAGGGAGTGATGCTATCACGGTCCCTTGCTGTCCTGCTAACAAGTAGCACATGGTGTAGTTGGCATGGAGGTCTTACTGAATGAAGTAGAAGCACACTACAATCCTGTAAATCATGAACAGTACGGATTCTTTCAAATAGCTTATTCGCAAGGCACAAATATATTTATGCAATTTTATATATATAAAAATATATACAAATTTTCTTAAGTAACAAACAAAAATAAATTTTTGCTTCAAGTGTTCATATGGATTTTTCCATTTTGCTAAAAAAATGCTGGGTTAAATATAGACAGAACCAGCAGTTGTGTTGTTGTTTAACCCAACCTTCTGGTTAATAACCCAACCACTGGGTAAAAACAACCCAATTTCTGGTTCTGTCCATATTTTACCCAGTGCTGGGTTGTATTTAACCCAGCAATTTTAGAGTGATTCATATATAACTGGAAACAAGTGAAGTAATATTATTTCAAACAGGACATTTTTTCATGAAAATTGTAAGTCAGAGTGATCAAAAATGAGACACTCGTGACACTTGAAGTGATTTAGCACGTTTTGCATGCAATAAAACTGATTATACTTATAGTTATAGATGTGCCAAGATCTACTCCATGTAGAAGTGGAATTCACCAGAAATGGTATGTTTCAATACTTTTCGATACAGAGGTCCCAATATAGCTATCGGATTCTTTCAGTATTGTGCAATATACGTATTGTGATTCATTTCTGCAATCCAGTGCGATTTCTTAAACTTTTACCCTCCAAAAACATGTTACATACGCCTTTTCTTCCCAGAAATGGTGAAAATAAATTAATAAACAAAATAATCATTTCAAATGAGAAATGCACTTTGTTCTAAAAAAAATTTTATTATAAAACATTGAAATAAAAAATAACAATGCTAAAATATAAATGTCTAAATCAATACATCAATTCAAAAATAAGATCAACCCCCAATTTCGCTTATTTTCCAACTCCAACACTGCCTACTATGAGGATCCAAACTGAAGTCACAGATGAGCTCAATCTCATCTTCTTGTCTGCTCCATTATCCATCTATCTTCTCATGGCCTCGGATTTTAAGTCCAGGCTGCAGCTACTAGGCAGTGAAATCACAGGCTTCACCCAAGATAAACTTTACTCTGGCTTCTCTTTTGTGAAGTGATATGAATCCTCAGAATTGGAAAGTGAGTGTTAGGCTAAGAGTGGATCGACACTGGTGTGAAGCGTTGCTTTGCTTTTCCATTAAGCGTGGACTGCAAATCGTCTGGGATTTGATATTGCCTGCAGGCAAGAAAAATGATACGGAGCAACCCATCGAGGAGAGTCCTGTTCTATTAAACTGTGTGAGGAGGTCATTTCTAAAGCCTCTTTGAATTTCAAGACATCTTTTCCATTTGCATTCAGTGTAATCAGTATATATGCATATGGTTTTAAACATCTGCAATGCATTTACATATATCCACAGCTGTAAGGCATCTATAAACTTCAACAATGTGCAGCCTAGAGAGATTTAGTTTTAATTACAACTTCATCCGTAGATTATTTGAATATCGATGTTGGAAGTCAAGCCATAAAACATAGATTCTAGCACGCAATATTTTTTTAATTATTATTAGTATGTCAATATATCTAAGAACCTGATGTAAAAGTAACGCTCTGTAGTTAAACTGCCACAATCCATACAGTCCAGTGAAGCTGAAAGGCCAAGAGCAATGCTTTTCCTGACCCCTAGAAAGACTCCATCCACTAAAAATGTCATGTACGGCTTACTATGAAGAGAAGCTGGCGAGAATTCTGGGAAAAACTACAAACAAGGAATGATGTGTTTAAAATGGCTTTCTCTCATATTTAAACAAACAGTCTGTGCGTATTTTTCAGCATGGGGACAGAACTGATAACTAACATGTTAAAAATATTTAGCCTAAACAAAAAAAAATGCCTCGGACATCTCTAACATGTCAATTGTTATTACTAATGTCAACAGAATGATTAATTTCACTGAATCCAATTCAAACACAAATACAAATACACAAAAGCTGAGGTTGTATTCAGTAGAATATATAAAGGATAAATAAAGTACTACTACCACTACTAGGGCATTTACTACATTTGGCTGCTTAACTCTGGACGCACTCTCCTAGTTTAAATCTAGAATAAAAGACACATTTCTTTCACATTTCTCTCATAACCTTGTAATAGTTATATCAGATCAAATGTACATGATTATCTAGGTATATTATGAGCAGAAGCTGCATTATTAATTCTTCATTTGCATTTCTGTTTCTACATCAGGATGTACATAAAATTTATTCCAGCTACAGTTTGCATCTCGCCTATTATGGAGATTTAGATAACCCCAACACTTGTAAAGGGATGATGCCAACCCCTTGTGAGGGCTTTAGATGACGTCAACTCTGAACCAGCAAAAAAAAGTAAGATCACATAATTGAACCATTGCTTTAATGTGTTCATCGTTTCCACTTAAATAAATACGTGGTGTCATGACCTCAGAATTGTTCATTTCTGCCATATGCACATTACATTGACACAGTACACTGTAAAAACTACTATATAAAAATGCTGTGTGACATACAAAAAAGGCGAAGACGGTACACTTCATGCCTAGAACCAAATTTAGATTTTACTGTGGGTTAACTTTGAACTTAGCCGATCAGAAAGTCAAATTTAGACCTACAGACCCCTCTCTCTCTAAGTCTATCCTAAAGGAAATACCGCTCATGAACAAGTCCTTGGAGAACACATTTTTTTCTGTAAGAAAAAAAAGATATGGAAGTGAATGATCAGGTTGGGGCCATTCAGACCCAAGCTATTCATTACTTTGTCACCTCCCTTTCTCCCTCCCTTTGTCTTTACCACCCTCCACTTTCTCCTCCTCTCTGTTTTTGTGAGTTTAAGTGGCTCGGGCATAATGTCAGGTCCCCAGGCAGATTTGGCTTAAGAGTTATCCAACGAAAAACCAGGCTCAGATGTGGGTTTCCCCTCTAGATCAGAGAGACACGAGACTTCACGGTCTGCCCTCAACCTTTGCACTGGAAGATATGTGTGACTGTGTGCAAGTGTGTGTGTGTGTGTTTGTGTGTTCAATCACACACCCTGCTGAAAACTGACTCGGATGTAACAGCTCCAGTTACAGGTCCACTATCATTAACCTCCCTTGGCTAAAAGGTGAGAGGTCAGGACCAGTTAGCATGACCCAAGGCTGGATCAGGTCCAGTGAAGGACCATTCTCATGCATAGATCAGCCCTCCTGTCTGGCTGTCCATGAAATCACTGCTTTTTCACCGAGACAGTATGGGTGATATATTACCCATGTAGAACTGTTTGTCATTTAAGGGTTTGTTCACACTGCACACGATTCTGAATTGGGTGTCACATCTGATCTTTCGGATTGACTCTCCACATTGTCATTTGCAAATGATAAAATATTTGTTTGTAGCCAAAATGCAATCTTCCTCCCTTGTTATAGTAATGGCAGAAAATAGTCAATTTTTCTGGCTGATACTGAAGCCAATAATTATTTTCATGTTATAACCAATACAAATAAATGTCAGATATTAAAAATCTAGACTGTTTAGACTGCATAAATTGTCTTTAATAAAAAGTAAATTAAATAGATAATAAATAAAATATATTCAAATTAATAATAACCATAATCAATATCATCTTAAATGCTAAACATTAATTTACGCATCACAACACTAAAAAATATTCAGCATGAAAAATAAAGCAATATTAATTTGGAGTGTTATTACATGATAAATTAAAAAATTATTAAATAATTGAAAATGACAC
Source organism: Puntigrus tetrazona (assembly GCF_018831695.1). Lineage (NCBI taxonomy): Eukaryota > Metazoa > Chordata > Actinopteri > Cypriniformes > Cyprinidae > Puntigrus > Puntigrus tetrazona. The sequence continues at coordinate 18,895,294 of NC_056699.1, forward strand.
GATGCATAAAAATAAGGGACATTACAATTAAATATCTAATATTCCTGAAACAAACAAATAAATACTAATAAGTACTAATATGTTGTGCATGTCTGGCCAGTGTGGGAAGAAAATAGAAGATGGAAAACTAAGAATGACAAAATATATATATTCTCATTCATCCATTTATTCATCTAGTAAATGTTTCACATTTCTCTGTATGAAGAAAATGATGTATGTCTGATTAAACCATTTCATGCATTGTGAAGGTGCAATCCATGGGCTTTAAAAATGATCTGTAAAAATCTGACCTTTGCTGTTTAGACTGCAACCCACTAAACGTCTTTAAGCCAAATACTCCAGAATATCAAAATATCTGAAGGCATATGACGAGAACTTGAGCAACCGCTGAATACGCTTGTTTACAACAACAAAAGCAACAGTAGGTGTAAGTGTTAAGATTGCACCCCTACCGAACACAGTGTGTGTTATGTCTTTGATGACAGAACAAGTTTTTTGACGCAAAGCACTGTAAGCACCATTACATGTCAGTCGGCTCTGCATTCTAAACTTCAAACATACCATGCAAGCTAATCAAACAGATGGCGGCATAATTAGTTTTGCGGGTGTTTACTTAGAAAAAGGGAAACAGGTTGTTGAATATCAGAACCGTGAAATAAAGCAAATTGCCGACTAGGCCCGAAATGGTTCAGTGGTAAACTACACATGCACAGGGTTCTCAATGTGTTTTCAATTACCATATGCTCAGTGGCATAAGACAACACATTCCTGAGAACAGAGGGGGAAGTTAAAAAGGACTTATGATATGGTCCACGCGAGGTGGAAGACGACCTGCTGGATGACTAACATGTGCACTTGCACCTTGCGTAACGCAAAACAGAAGACTCCATTTAGTCTAGTAGGGTGTCAGGAAAATAATATATAAACTAGGAGAACATGCTTTAAATATGACTACACTGCCATACACGTCCATAAGGCCACATACTGTAGAGACAAATCCGCATTCCCACCTCTACACTAATTCAACAAGCCCATATGTTGTTTGTTACACAGAGCTGATTCGTTCTTTGCTGGGGGCTGTCTGAAGAGGACTGCAGCTCAACTGATTTACATTTAAAAGTCCAAAGAGGATATAAATATCCTTTTCCATATGTTAATGTAAACTATGCTACAAGGGATAGTCAGCCTGCACTTTGAATCACATTAAAATGCCAAAATGAAGGTCGGCTGTTCAAACAAAGACATATTTCACATCAACCTCTTCACTCTGTATTTCTCAATGCTGAAAACACTACTTATCATACCTACAATAATGGACTGCTAAACGTTCCAGGAATGAAAAATGTGCAAGAGATTGAAATCAGTTTCTGTAACCAGGAGATGTTCAGATCAACAGAATAAAGCAGTATAGGCGGTATAAAAGTAATTTTCTATCAAGATAAAACTATGCATTATCGCAATGTTGTTTTTGCAGGAAAATCGTTTTACTGCTATTTTACATAACGAAGAATTCATGACAGGCCAATTAATGTTAAGAAAAATAATGCACAATTTTATACCAAAATAATACAATCCCAACATTTAATCACAATTGCAATCAGATTCAAGCATTCAACACCCCCCATTATATAAGCATTATAACAATGGTGTATTATGCTCCAGTGAATTAAATATTGTTAAAATATTCTTTTTATATTGAATATTGTCATTATATAGTTTTTTTTGATGCACTAGGTCACAAAGCACCAAATCAGATTATTCACAACAAAAGAAGTCAATTTTTGCATCATTATGCAACACTTGAGCTAAAACATACTGTAGTGAAAGCTAATTGAAATGTACATAAAGCACTGCTTGCCAACTGTAAAAAGCCTACAGTTAAGTCAGGCTACACTGCATTTTTGCAAAAAATATTTGTATATTTTATTTTTATTATTATTATTTTTGTATATTATTGTTACCTTCCATTTCACTGTCTAATTCCTATATGTCAGCATATTCTTTGTACTTTCTTCTCCACTGGGAGCTCTGGTCACAGACAAATTCCTTGTGTGTGTAAACCACACTTGCCAATAAAGCTCTTACTATTTCTGAATCGAGTAGTTTATGTTGCAAGAGCACTGCTACAATACTATATACACTGTAGAAAAAACTTGCATACTATAAACATTGCATTAACAGAATAATAGAGTAAGGGGATGGTTTTTCACAGCTCCCTCCAAACTGACTGTATAAATAACTATGTCATTCATTCTTTGTGTGTTAAGTTTTTTTCTGGAGAAGTTGTTATATAAGAACTTAGTGGTTTATGAGAAATGATGGAAAAACAATACTAAAACCCTGATCAACTGATGAAAAACACAATGAATATTGGCATATACTGTAAAGAGCAGCTGAGGGTCAAAAGTCATTAGGTAACAGTCGGAGTTGTTTTTGATAGCCCCAGTGATGTCTGAATGTTTCTCCTCCCGTAGAGCGTCTATTTTCCTAACATAGTGAATCATCACCTCCAAAACAATACAGAGTGAGAGAAAGCGAAGCGCAACCACGAGCCAACTGCTGATAATCACTACCAGCCCTCTGCCATTTCATTGCACAAGCGTTGATAACACCAATAGGTTTTATATGCTACGTTACACTCTAGACCACACATCTGAGGTGAAACACGTACGCTTTCTCCTTCACAGCAAACAGTGATAATGGCAAGACTTTGTTAACACCTTGCGGCCCAAAGCTGGACGCTTGAAGCGGACCACCCTGCGTTAAACCCCCGGCTGTACAGGCTGCCCTCGTCTTTATCAGATGGCACAGGTCTGGGCAGGATTTTTCCAAATATAAGATCATAATCGAGCTGAAAGCATTCAAAGCTGGCCTGGGGTGATCTTGAATTAATCTGGACTTGGAGTCAGATTAAATGAAAAACTTCTCTTATTTAGGAACAAACTCAGAAAGCACACTGCGCAACACGGACGAGCAAGTCCCAGCCCGGGTGTTGACCTTTACAGCTGTAAAGACAGCTGTAAACAATTAACGAGACAAGCACAGTAAATGCGTCAGCTGAAGGTAAAGCTGCACGTCCGCACTGAACTCTCCATCTCTAAGAAGTGGCATCCTCACATGCGCTATGTTGTCCCCGCTTGCGTGAAAGCACGAGAGGAATGAGGAGATGAAGACTCAGTGTGTCCAGGAAACCAAAACAACATATAACACACTTCCACAGTGCAGGTCGCCCTAGGAACACATCTGCTTTTTCTTAAGCAAGGCCTGGCTGTGCAGGACCTTGTGGGGGGATGATGCCTCTTTCCTTTTCACTCCCCCTACCGCAAATCACTTTGACAGGGGATGGCTTAGGAAAAAACAGCGCTGAAACGCATAACAATAAACAGTTCTCTTCTCTAGTTCTTCACTGAGCGACTCAGGGCTGCTTTTTAGCATTTAACATGTTTTGATTTTACATGCAAACAGGCGTGATGAATAATTAAAGCGTCAGTTCACCCAAAAATGAATATTCTGTCATCGGGCAGTCTCCCCCACGCTGTTCCGAGCACTTGATACATCCATTCAGCTCGTACACGGAGCACATCTCATTGGGTAACAGAAGATGAAACATGCTTGCTTGATGCTGAGAACCAATTGAGTTCATTCTCGTTTGTGATAAAAGGTTTATTCTTACCAGTGAAGTTTATTCTCCCAATTCATGCAAGTACCATATTTGATGGGCTCCAAAGATGTGCCCTGATCAATAAAAATATGTAAATATGTGAATAACGGTGGTAAATTAATCAAGTAAATGTGATCATGATTTCAGAAGCTTAAACACTGGATTTATATGGATAAGCCTTGTCTTTCTGATTTTTTTAAAGCATCACAGTTTTGATACATTAGACTTTCAATTTCTCATGATTCAGTAAAAATCTTTATATATTTGCCCTTTATTGATTTAGAATCACATGTGGATGAGCAAACGATGACAGAATTTTCATTTTTGGGTTTACTAACTCTTTAACACTTTGATTTATGAAAGTGTTTTGGAGTTTGGGGACGTTCGTAAACACAATAAATAAAGTTAACGTAGCTAAACTTGTATTTGCTAGCAATCCCTTGAATGCGCCGCACAGCCCCAAATGCTTCATGGAAAAGACATCAAGCAAAAGCTGTCAACTAGTTCATATTTCTTTACTGACGCAACACCTCCCGTTCCATCTGACACGGAGCTAAACAAAGTAATCAAATGTTGAAGAGCAGCCGCACACAGCACGTGTAAAGGCCAATTTCCAAAGTGTGTCACCCTCTTTGCCTTTCCCAACGTGGCCAATATCTCTGTGATGCTTCCCCTCCTGTTTGCAAACAGATCTCTGAGCAATGGAGTAACAAACTGGCTTTCATTGCCACACATGTGGGATCGATAGGTTTCCTCCACACAGAAAGAGCCGACGCTGTTTTTGCACACAAAGCGTGCATTATTAAAAAGTCTTTCACTCCTTTTCTTTCCTGTCCTCATTGCGTGTGCCAGTGAGTCACAGTTTAGCACGTTGACTTCTGTCACGAACAGGCGAATGGGCTAATCCTTCGTTCTTTGAGAGGATAAAACAGTAAACATTTACACAAAGTATGCGAGGGAACAACACAGGGCTGAAAACAGGGGCTGTGCTTCATTCTGAAAAGTACTGAGAGATAGAAAACAGGCTCAGGGCTCCAATTCCATTCAAGACAGTATTTTGCAACTCAATTTTGCTTTTTGCAATCAATACCTTTAATGTTTATGCAAAAACACTATGGAGGCTGAGCTGTATCGGGTTTCTTTTTTTTAATTCAGATTGTTTGTCAAACATTTTTGCTGCAAGACTGCATTCTTTATGAAAAAAACCCTGATTAAATATTTACTGACGTAATAACCCATTGCTAAATACTAGACGCAGAAAATATTCAATTTATTTTGTGATGTCGATATCTAGTAATCACATTAAAACAGCAGTCAAACATTCATATAATACCTAACTTCTCAGTTCATGTGCACTCAGTTATTAATACAGTATATATGCAAATGTATGCGTTTCATGAATCTGAATAAAAGGCACAATAGATAATGATTATACATACATACATACATGCTAAGTTGCATTATTGAAAACTTCAGCTCTGCTGAACTTTCCAGCTGATGCAGCAATAAATTTGAAGATAGTTTTACTGTCAATTTATCTTCTCTCTCGGTTCGCAGTTCTCGTCATGTGTCTACGCTCTGCTATACGCTCATTAAAATTACTTTTCTATCGCTCACTGTGGAAGCAAGGGAATTGGCAGAAGTATCAGAAATAAAGAAAATGAATTTGGGACTAGAGGAAAAAAAAAATGTTTAGGCTGTCTCAATTCCTCTGTTGGCTAAAATGCAAGGCCATCAGTGTTTCTCGATGTATCCACTAAAGAAGACACAGTACAAGCAATAAACATCCTATATAGTCAGCTTAAAATGGTTAACTAAATAGATTTCACTCATATTTTAAATAATATGCACTGTATAAAGCATAATATGCATTTTTCATATTTAACAGTTAAATACCACTAAACTAAATAAAAAAACTAAATAAAAAAAAAAAATCACTTTAACATCCATTACAAACACCGTTTATGTTGTTTGCATCAGGCCACAAAAATGCATATGCTTTGTAGCTTACTCGTCAGTGTTGATTTGTTAATCAAGTCTGCACACTGCATGGTAAGTTCATTAAGATTCCCTTCTGGGATTTTCCTGCCTGACAAAATTCCTAAAGCAACAGATGAACAGGAAGTTCTCTGTCAGCCTTAACAATGGGTGGCCACACCACACCACCAATAAGAAAATCAATTTGATGAGCTACTGTACGTCATTGGGTGTGTAACTACATCCAAAATACACACATCAGTGTAGCCACATATCCGCTGATGAGACGCTAAAGAAGGCCAAAATAAACAGGGAATACAGTAAAGTCAATTTCTTGAATATCTTGGTATGATAGTTTATCTCTTATATAAGTTATCCTATCATCGGTTGCTCCCACTACATCAGAGTGCATTTTAACACTTCAGCACTTACTTCGTTCAACATTTCTGCTGAAGGTGCATTATAGATTTCAGAAAACTGTTGCTCTGTTCCACAGCTTAGCTACCTTTACATTTATGCATTTGGCAGACACTTTTATCCGAAGTGACATTAACATGTTTTTGCCAGGAGGAAAAGACAATCTTAGAAACAAATCGTGAGAGGCTTAACAGAAAACAAAAATCCAAGATGGTGGATGAGATAAACTCTGATTCTGAACTTTTTAATTCAATAATTTATCAGTAAGTGTTAATAAGTTCAGTGGGATATATAGTGGATTTTTTCTCCCAATATTTGTATGTGCTGCTGTATATGTTTTTATATTTATTGGATTAGTGTAGCAATATGGTTACTTATGGTTATGGTTATAAGTGAAAAAAACATTGAAAATATATCCGTGTGGCGTAATTGTTAATTAAAGTTGTTGTTTTTTCTTTTGCGCACCAAAAGTATTCTTACATCTTTGTACAGTTTAACCCCTGATGTCACATGGACTACGTTTCTAGACTTTGATCATGTAAGGATCATTGCTGCCTATGGGAGGGTCAGAGACCTCTCAGATTCCATCAAAAATATCTTATGTGTTTGGAACGAGAGCAAGCAATTATTGACAGAATCTTTGGGTGAACTATCTCTTTAAAAATTAGGTCTGCCAACTTTTTGGTCAATACTTTCTGTTGGCAACCACACTGCACACTGCAAAATCTACATGAAGGAAATCTTTCGCTCTCCCTATCTCATGGAGTCCCATTGAAATATGACTGAAACTTTTGTGAGAAAATTTGAAAGCGGTAAATGTGAGCGAATATTCACATTGATCTTCACAGTGTCATTCTTACTTACGATGGGGCTCAACATGGTGTGATGTGGTTTATGCTACTTGCAACAACAGAAGAAATGTATTTCTTACAGTACAGACAGCATCAAGCTGTTATGGTGTGATACTATATGACAGTGTTTTACACAGTGTTAGTCCACGCTGATATTATTATTGTAAAATATGGAGATGTGAAAGAGATGTTAAGGAGTGTGAACACTTACTCTGGTAAGGCTCTTCGAATTATTGAGTGCTGCTGTCGGTACAAATCCTGTTTTGACAAACAGCTGCAGGAAGTGTGGTTGGCGAAGCTTATGGTGACTGGCTTGGCCCCATACTTCATAGGAACTGTGATTTCGAACAACTGTAGAATGAAAATGGAAGAAAGGTCATATTTTCAGTTAAATCAAACTGAGGTAAGATGTGAAACTGCATGAAGGGTTACTTTAAGGAGTTGCTGGATGTCAAAATGAATTGTGGGCAGTCAATTATATCTAAATCAAGATTAATGAATGGATTTATGTCTAAAGGAGTTGTGCAACTGTGATTGCACAGAGGCCTTCTGCGAAATCAGTGTACAGACACAACCGCAACTGTAGTCTGATCAAACAAACTGGTAAGGGGAAATGGGTAATAAGGAACTCGTGCAAGATAATTTGCAAGGCAGGCAAATACTGTTAGACCAATAAATCAAAACTTCCTCCTGCTATGAGGAAACATTCCAAGGAATTCATGTTGAATGTGCAATTATAAGATGTAGTAACGGGAATGCACTCCTAAAGTGGCCAGATACATATAGTTTTATTTCAGTGTTTGTAAATATTTTATAAATGACAACAGGGTATATTGTAGATTTTTAAGTGCCTGTTACACTGAGAGCACATTTGAAAAGAAGATGTGCTTTCAGACAACAACTATGCCTAAAACCATCATAGGTTCTGAGAAAATGATTCAATGATTTTCTTTAAAAGACATTTTACCCAGAAATTCAAATTCATCATTTTCTCGCCTTGTGTTGCTCAAAATGCATATGACTTTATTTCTAATGTGGAACATAAAAGCAGAACTTCAGAATGCTCTGATCAAGCTTCAAAAAATCTCATAAATGCATCATAAAAGTAAAATAAAATAGGTCCATTTAAATTCACTGCCATATTCCATATGTTCCGATGCCAAACGGCATCAAAATTCACTGCTAAACTTTCCCTTTAGTGCCATGAGTGTTAACTCACCACTTTTAGGATACTTTCATGGTGATACTGTATCTGTTTTGAAGTTTGAATGCTTCAGTTCACGGAAAAGAACATGGAAAGAAAATCACACAGGTCTGGAACAACATGAGGCTGAGTCATAGATGACATAAATTTAATTTTGTTCTCTATTGTCTTATAGACCTAGATGCTTTATATTCAGAACCAAGGCAGTAAATTCTTTTAGTGGGACAAACAAACAAACAAGTTTTCAAAACCTCTGGAATGCTAAACCTCTAATGCAGCTCCTGTTGAATTAACAAACCACTCACAAGACACTCATAAATGAATTGTGTTTGATGAGAAAAAGAATTATGGCATGTTAAAGTCTCTCCTTGACCCCACTGGTTAGCTCTCTTCACCTCTCCCTTCTTCTGTGCTTCTTAGGAACACAAAGTCATTAAGCCATTTTTTAAAAGCATAGCTACTGTACATCTTAAGACAGCTTTAGCATTCAAAAATTCAGTAAAAATGTTCTGTATTAATGAGCTCACTGCAGACTGCAAAAATAATACAAAGCCACAGTGTAAATAAAAAACAAAAAAAACAAAAAAACTTTTATTATGCCAATAACGCATGATATTAATAAAGAACAATGGGGAAAAAAAGAACCACCCATCTCTTCTCTGCAAACACTGAACTGGTAAATTGCAATAGGGTTAAAATCTTTGGAAATACACACTCTTTCTCTTTGATGTTCGCAGGACCCTATAATTTAGCTATTAACTGCTTTTACCAGGATGAGTGATCCCAGAAGCTTCACCCTGTAAATGTGTCAGCCCACTAGTCTTGATGATAAAAACACTTTACTGCAGTATTAACAGTCTACTAGCCCCGAGTATTACATAGGAGCAGGTGAAACAAGGGTCAGACGAAACCAAAAGTCCATTTAATATGTTTTCGCTCTCTCTCTCTCAGACTAATGACAAGCTAATAGGTTCACTTGTCACAGTTGCTTCACAGATATTCCACTCTTGTAGGCATTTTTAAAGGCTATGTTGTCATTACATTACTTTGGGCTTAATGTAAATAGCTTATCAACACTAAGAGCAGTAATTAAATTCACAAGCACAGTCATCTAATGCCTACTTTACTCATGACCCAGTAATTTCGTCAATGAAACCTGGAGCTTGTAATTTCATAATCAAAATCTTACTAAGATGTTTTGAAATATCTTCACATTGCATCTGCTGTTCAGGCTTTGTGCCCAGAATGGGAGTTATACGTCTCTGGTGCAGTAGCGTGGACGTAGAGACCTTGACCTGCTCAGGCGGCTCAACTAGTGGGAGGGCGTCATGGTTTAAATCACATGAGGAGAATCCGTTGCCTGCTAAGGTCAGCCCACCCAAAATAAGTGGGCAATTAAAAGAGGCCTTCTTGCAAATAATTCACAGCCATGACCTCCCAACCAAACCCCTGCTTCATCCACAATTCTTTAAATCAAAGCTTAACCGATCAACTGAGTTCTTTCTATACCATGAGTAGGCTTTAAAACAAAAGCAGATGCTTTTGACAGAATATTATTCAAGTTTACTATGTTATCACATAGAGGAATGGACTTACTGTATAAGGTGTTAGTTAAAAGCATGCAGTGAAGAAACTACCTGTATATTTATCTGTATTTGATGTAAAATAATCTGCGTCTGAATTCAGACAGAACCAGATGTGATTGAGGCTTAAATCAAAAGTTTAAACCTAAACCTAAAACTAGATCTGCAACATTATTTCGGAAAACAGCATGTTTGCTTCAAAACGCTCTGTGTCCATATTATCGATTTCAAGCATTTTCCACAGCTTTCTCATCTGCACTAAAACGTCAGAAAAAAGTTTCACCGGGATGACCTAACAGGCTCAAAGTTGCCATGCCATTTGTCTGGCAGATTTATTTAATCTGGATTTAATCAGATTTAATCTTTGCAGGACTGTAATATGAAAAGTTTATAAAGTAACATATCTTAGTCAAATGCATATAATATTCACCAGTTTAATATGCATGACATGGTTAAACATGCTTAATTTTATGAATACATTTTCAAACATGCAAAATATTTGGATACCCCCATTTTCACAGCCAACACTGTGAGAACAACATTTTTAAATGTACTGTATATGCTTTGGAAAGCGCCTTCAATAAGCTCCATTTTCACATGATAAAATGTTGTCTGTAAGTATGTAAAATGAATGATGAGCTCAAAAAATTGATGTTATTACTGCTCACCTTTGGTTCTTTCAGATAAACAGATTTGTGGATGCAGAAACAAGCTGATAGCATCACTCACCGTCTTGCTGATGTATGAAGTGCTCATGTTCTTGCACACTTGCTCCTCACTGTTACAGCAGCCCCCACATCTGTAGACAGACACGCAGGGTGGTTTATAGAAGGTGTTTGTAGCTGCCCCAAACTCTTTCCCCACATCTAAACAAACTTGGCGTGGCATGCACAGGGTGTTTCTCCACTCTGTCTGAATACCTGGAGGAAGCGCAGCAAGACAGGAAGAACAGACGCATTAAAAAAAGGCCAACAGTGAAATGCACGGATTTGTATGCACTGCAATTATCGCAGATCACTGTCTGACACATTCTTGGCATCCTTTGTCTCAGGATTGTCAAAAAGTCTTGTCTATAAGACAGTAATGACAGCCTGTGCCGTTCCTAAATTAATAGTCACTCACTTGTAAAAATTTCAAGATTGATGTAAGCAGCCGCATAGGAGGCCTCCTCCGACCTTGTTTCTGTGGAGCTGTGATCTCTGTGAGGTAAGCGTGATCCCATCTTGGAACGACACTTCAGCATGCTCCAGTAGCTCGGGTAAACTATCCTCATAAGCTCATCCACGCTACCAGCTGAACGCAACTGCTCCACCAGGTCTGGCTCTGAATGCTCCTGATAAGACAGAGAAATGGAATAAAACAGGGGAAAAAGCTTTTCAGCTTATACTATACAGAATTGTTACACAATTCATATTTACTGTCACAGTTTTTCCTCTGGGATGATGCCACAAATCAGAAAATGACTCTTCCTTGAGAGAGCTACACCAGACTAAAACTTTAAGACCTTCGTTTAGCTATGTCAGTTTTTGAATGAGAGTAAATGTAAATGAGGGTAAGAGTAAATGATGACAGCGCTTTCATTTTTGAATAACTACCAGCAATGCTAGTGTTACACTTACAGAAGAGAGTGAAAGCAGAGCTAGACATAATGTGCTGGAACACAACATTGCCTTTCCACTACAACAATTAGGCATGCCATATTGGATATATCCCAGAGTGTCTGAGAGAAATATCCAACTGTTTTTATTGCATGTCTCAAACTCTCATTGACTCAAAAAAGATGGTTTAACCTCACTGAATGAATATTTGAAAATCTAATCAGCGATCATAAACACATGTGATTAACTTTTCCATTGTTTTATTATCACTAGACCGTTAGAACAGCACCACTTTGGTTATGCCATTTGCGCCCCTGTTTGTACGTATCCTAAGCAGAGGCATCCTTGCTATAAAATAAATATTAATTTAATCATACCAGTAGGAGTTCATGCTGTGTTTAAGCAAGCTGGTACTACAAAAGGCTGTTTACTCATTAGATGGGGTCTTAAAATGAACAGCTGCAATAATCAGATATAAGGCTTTCTATATCATGAATGTCTGGAAATGAAATCTGAAACTAAGACATGCAACTCACGCCTATTAATTGATGAAATGGTCAGACTTAAATTGTCTCTCGCGACCCAAACAATTGACTGTATTGCTTACTCAGTAAGATGTAATACGGGGGTTGCCTGTGAAGACAGGGCAATGTCAGACACCTCGGCCCACGCAATCAACCCCCCTCCCCAAGCCTTGACCTCCCCGTACTCCGCAGCAGAATGAGAGTTTATAAAAAGTGTGAAAACACCAACAGCGTCTGAAAACAGCCCAAAGTCCCTGATGGAAAATGATACTGCTGTCTGGGACATTCCAGGAAACATGCCCAGTTTACCCACATGGCTGATCATAACTGTCGATAAAAAAGCGCACCCTCCCCCACTTGTGGAGGTGTTAAAAAAGTGAGAAAACACAACTTGAATTGAACCACAACAGAATTCTGCATTCCTCTTTAAAAAGGCCAGTCTTTGTATTGGCCCAGTATGTATGACTTTATCCCTTCTTGTTGTCGAAATCTCATTAGGCAGATCCCCAAGTTTACAGCAGACAGTTTATTATCTCAAATAGTAGGAAATAGCTTCTCTTACTCTTACATTTCGTTGTAAAACCCATTATTTACATACAATAAAATATTTTGGCTGGATAAGTGCAAGCAATGATTTTCTAGTCCTCCCGACTTATCTCGTTTTCAAAGGAGATCCTCAGAACAAACAAGAGTGTTACAGTTGGAAAGTATAAACTTGAAGGCCATTTTTCATGATACAGGACACTTCACTTCGCCAAAATCCCACCCTCAACAATAAAAATGTAACCATTTATGTGAAATATGACTTTAAGGCTGCATAGTTTCAAATGTTATCATAAAACATAGCTGAAGAATATTTTAAACCCACATTGTTACCTGCAAACACTCAGTTGCACCGCACACCAAGGAAATAGCTCTAATCGTGGAAAGAGGAAAAATATAATCCTTGTAGGAAATGACCGCTTCTCCCCGCATTGACTCCCTTCTGTTTATTCAGGAAACTCAAATACCACAAAAAGAGTATGAACAAGACTATTGTATGTGGCCTCTTCCATGCCTTTGTTTACAGTGATTCCTGAGATAACACACTGGTCTGTTTCCTAACAGAAACAATGGAGACTGAGAAAATGATGTGTGGTGTTCAGAATACAGACACATTCACACGTGAGTCAGTCCCAAACTTCAGGTTTGGAGATTGTAAAAACACAGATACAATGCCCTATTTTTATGTTTCAGTGGCAACTAAAAAAGAGACTGATGGGAGAATGATACAAATGGGAACCATGAAGTCTGAGGCCACTTCACCCAGAAATGCATTCATTGTTTTTCTATTCTACTCTATTCTATTCTATTCTATTCTATTCTATTCTATTCTATTCTATTCTATTCTTTTTCTATTGAATTATCTAATTCAAATTAGGGATTGTATTACAAAATAATCATTAGTTTCAACAACAATTATATATTATAAATTATTATTTACTAAATTACTGCACATTTAATCTGCATTTGCCTGCCAGTCTCAACATTAAATATGTTAAATTCACATTTAAATACAATATGAATATCTGCATCCATATATCGCATCTAACAGATAAGAGCATCTAAAGTCACAATTGTATGGATATTTTAAAGTTAAAGTGAGAATGGCCTCAATAAGGGATTGCATTTGTTTCTGAAGGAAAATGATTCATAGGAAGTGATGAAATGATGACCTGATGATAGATGCACACGACTTCAGTCATCAGACATGAGGCACATTGTGATGTTAACTAATAAAATAAAAGAAATCATTCACCTCTAATGCTAGAAGGTATGTCTCATTGAATGAATCACAATAGAAAGCATCTGGGTTGGAACACTTGGAACAGGATGCCATGTCCGCTGTAGCTAAAACAAGATTTGATGCCATGCACGCAAGGGATCCCAGTAATGACGATGACCCAATCATGACTGCTATTATTTTAAAGTTCAAACTTGAGTCAACAGTTTGGTGCCAATTATAAAATGTGCATCATTAGTCAGAAGGATCATTTCAGACAACCCCAAAGCAACTCGCAGTCTCTTGATGGCTTAGTGTTTCCTGAAGCAAACCACAAAACTGACACAATGACAAAAACAACTAGATCCTTTTTTGGCAATGAGGTTAGCGTTTATCCTCTTAGCTGATACCAGCATCCGGAGCTATTTTGGATGAGGTTTCTGGAAGGCACCCTCACTGAATAAATTCCTTTAGTCTGAGTCAAAATGCTTCATATTAAGGCCAGGTTTACACAGTTTCATTTCCATTACAGTCACCCCATACTCCTACGCTAAAACCTAATCAAAACGTCAGCCTTCACCATCAAATTTTTTTAGGACTTCACATTTTCATATACTCTTTAGGTAAAAACATTGCTTGCTGCCAATTCCGTAATCAGCTATTTGTTTTTGTTTTTTTGATATACTTGTACGTACAAAAATGCAGTTATTTTAAATGTTTTCCAGCAACAAAACAGACTATTTCTGATTTCTTACACAGATAAACTGATTTCACCTAACAAGACTGTAATAAAATAAAAGTCTTTTTGATGCGCCAAAGGCCTCTTGGGCAATCGCTTATTATCTATAATGGACAGTTATGAGATTGTGAAGAGAGAACCTGGCAGTTCTAAAGATTATAATGATAACAGTGGATAACAAGATTGCTTCTCCACACTTACAATCAGTACCAAATAAATAAAAGGCAAAGTTAAAGCCATTATTGTACTGGTTTCTAAAAAATGTTGTCACTGGGGAGCATTACAGACATCATCACAGAGCATCACATATGCTCAGTGAACCCAGGTGGAACATGGCCCCCGTCGTGGACACTACAGCAGCGGTACATATGCACAAGAACACATGTTGCATCTGTTCCTGACATACCTTTCATCCTCAGTATTGGACTCCAGAGAGCAGGCTTGCGAATGGCGCTCTGCTCGCTGAACTTGAAGGATGTTGTTGAAGTCTGCTGAGGGCATGTCTGGGGCTACGTATGCCGACACTCAGGAGGAGAGGAAGAGGATCTGAGATATCATTAACCCTCTAATGATCTCTTAGAAACCCTAGAACTGACTGCCTTTGACCTAGGGGAGAACCAGTTCCTTGGAGAATAAGTCTGGCCACAAGTCTGAAGAGTAACTGAGACTTCAACGGCATCCAAGCTTCCCACATTTCAGACGAAAAAAATTCGAATCTGTCCTGTTTTCCTAAAGCAATTGAAATGTTCCCCAAGGTAAGGAACTCTACTATAAGCTTATGAATGCTATATTACGGTCTCTCATATGATTTTAAACTAACCGCTGGTCTCAGTACACACACTAATGCACATGCATGCGCTCTCGAGACCAGACCATCCGCATGGAAATTATTTTTCCAGTCTTAAGCCTAGTATCTGCTACATCCATTAAAATGACCTAACAGCACTGGATACAACAGAGAGCGGGTAATAATACAGGTCTGAATCAGTACATTCAAAAATATTCAAAAATATAAACGGCTAATAAGCTAAAGTACACGTTTTATATTTTGTGTCACGCTATTGCTAGCTATGCAAATTATATTAGTTTTCATTTGGCTTTGAATCTCAGCAAAAACGGAGTCGTTTCTTGGGCAGACCAAGTCATTACATTTTGCTAAAACATGATAAAGGCGAACAATTTGCATTAGGAAAGTAAACAGGGTTCATTTTAATTTCATGCTGATTTGAAGAAATAATCTTAGACTGGTCTAAGCCTCATAAGAACTTTTCTTCTTTTTTTAAGAAAGAGTTCTAGGTCTGATCCGTTTCACGTGTAGAGGCGGGCATGTGTCAGGATGCAATTACTGTGCACTTCTGACGCGTACTTGGTTAGGGTTTCTGTGGTGTAATAAAGTTATTAGCCTGGAGGGTTGCCCACTACTCAATAAGACCATGGGGATATTAGCTCTAATGTTCTGTAACCCAATTCTTAAGCTCTAAAAAACATAATAGAGCTCTACACAAAATCCCAATGAAACTCCCTGTAGGCACAAAAAAAGCTACACAGTGGGGGAAGGGGGGATGGGGTTCTTGTTTTGGCATACTTAAAGAATTATATGAAGCAAATATCCTGCCTGAACAGAAACTGTCAAGAACGACATTAGTAAGGTTTAAGCAGAATCCACTCGTGAAGTATTCATACTTGGCATGTGGATTGCACATCTCTTGTGAAGCTTTAAAGGATTAGTTTGTCAAAAAAAGAAAAATCTATATATTTAAATATATTCTGTCATTATTTTCTGTGTGGAAAGCAAAATCAATGATTGATATTTTAAGTTGCTCCTTTCCTTACATAGTTTAACCCATTTTCACTACATGGAAAAAAAGCAGCTTGGACATTCAGCTAAAATATCTTCTCTTGTGTTGTGCATTTACAATGCCACGAGGGTGAAAGAATTTTAGTAAATATATGACACCAATACAATAGTTTTAGGATGTTTTGCCACCTAGCAGAAAAAAAAAACTTTTTAAGAATGACTAAATGTTACACATGTTTGCTTTATGTAGTATAATAAAACTTTATTATTCATCGAATGCACTACTCTTGTCTCCATTTTCCACAAGTGATAATATTTGTGCTTCAGTGGATGATATATTTGTTTCAGAACAGACTTTTTTCCTGGCCTCAGCCTACATGTGCACTACCTGTTCCTTACTCTGTCTCTCTCTGACTAAATGAACGGGTCAGTACACAAAACCTGTTTTATCCTTTAGAGCGGTGATCCCAGGGGTTTAGAAAGATTTCCATTTCCTTTGTAATTCTCTAAATCTTTGTTAATCTGTAAGTCTTTGCTACACTGCAAGTCTTGACTTCTGATTGAGATTTGTACAAATAATTGCACTCATGGTTGATATTTTTTGATTCATTTTAAAATGTTAATGACTTGTTTTTGCCAAATTCTCCAAATAGATCTGCCATTTGTTCTTAAGAAAGGTTTCTGCATGATTGCACACTAAACAGTCAAACAGCCTATTTCATTAAAGACGGAGGAAGCTTGGTGAGTTTTTT
Source organism: Puntigrus tetrazona (assembly GCF_018831695.1). Taxonomy (NCBI): domain Eukaryota; kingdom Metazoa; phylum Chordata; class Actinopteri; order Cypriniformes; family Cyprinidae; genus Puntigrus; species Puntigrus tetrazona. The sequence goes on from NC_056699.1 coordinate 18,912,160, forward strand.
TATTATTATTTCACAAACACGAGGAGAGTCGAATCCTGCTCCTGGAGTGCCAACATCATGCCGAGTTAAGCTCCAACTAACTCCAACACACTTTCTGGAAGTTTCTTAATTAGCTGGTTCAGGTGTGTTTAATTAAGGTTGGAGCTAAACTCTGCATGATGTTGGCCCTCCATGAATAGGTTTGGACACCTATGACCTACAGTACATTGTCTACTATGTGTAACTTAACATGACCAATTTGACAATATTAATGATAATGCTAACAAGTATAAATACATTCTGATTTATTGGAGTACTTCATGCTTACGGCTAGGCCTCTAGGGGTACAAGACAAAATAAAGTTGGGAAATACTGCTTTACAGTCTACAAACAGTTTATACTGTGAGTGATAAGTTCCTAAAAGGTGTCAGGTTAATAAAGCTTTGCTCATTTTTATTTATCAGATTTTTTCTGCTCTTAGCACAGATTCCAGGGCTTTTCCTTGCAGACAAAGTGCAAAAGCAGTCTGAGATCTGAAAAAAAGTGTCAAACACACACACACAAATAAAAGTCCCCCAGATGCTTCAGGCACACTGCTGGGCCTCAGTAAGAGCTGAATTCCTCTGCTGAAGGGGACTGAGACCTACAGCCGGTTTACAGAAAGCACCGAAAAAACCTTGGAGTTAAAGCTACTCAAATTAAATGTACAATAACTACAGAACTTTACAGAATTGCAAACTTAAAAAGTATCTGTGTGCACCTTTATCTACCCTGTGTGAAATCTGTATGAACCAATTAGGCAACAAGCAGCTACATTAAACAAGCAAATCTCACTTGCTAGATTTGCAGTGCTGTTTAATTAATGGGAAGTCAAAAAATAAAACCTAAAATTGATAAAAATGTATTTAAAAAATATAAAATTAACTGTAACCAATGGCACTGCTGCCTCATCTAAAAAAAACTCAGAACTGAACTAAACCACATCAAATCAACCACTCATTTTTTCATTCAAGAACTATGCTTTACTTCCCAAAAACACTTTGAAGCCTTTTAACCATGCCATTCATTTAGTAATGTACAGCATTGCACAATAAAAATTGGTTTTAAGAAGTAACATCTATTGAAACACCCAATTTGCAGTAGTTGCCTAATTCAAAGAACGTTTAAACTGCTGACCTCCCCAAAGACTTGACGTATTCTTGCCTATGTCATCACAACGTCTGACTTCCCCTGCCCCCAGGTGAACGCTTGTCTAAAGTGGAGAAAGTGTTGAAAGATGGTTGTGCTATATCTGAAGTTAAAGGATGAGCATATCTGGCAGGTGGATTGGCTATTAAGAGTAGAAAGGATAAGAGAGGCAGATGTTTGTAATCTGTTCCACCTGTGCTAACTTTCCTACCTGGGAAGTACACGTCACCACACACACACAGAGAAGACGACCTCCCTGGGGAATCCCTTAGTTATCACCAAAGGGCAGAAATAAATATACATTGTTTAGAAAAGCTCTTTTCCTTCTAGCTGGAGGTGCTTTATTATGGGTGGTTTATTCTCAGGCATTCATCACTAACCGTAAAGACACTCACACAGACTGAAATATAATGCTTATTTAAACCAGAGTGTCTCTCAAGAGTCTTGCAACATAGCAGCTAATAATATAAAATAGGCATTCCTAAAGCAGTCAACATCCCTGTTAAAAATGATGGACTTTCTGTAAAGCCACATGACGAAACAAAATGTCAGTTCCAATGAATGAGGTCAAGACTGCAGCAGAGCCATTAAGACTACAAATCAGTAGTCCCAGCACCTTTTGCGTACTCCCTAAAGCACCCACAATTCCCGGGTGACCCCTTCAGAAAGATAGTCTTACTTGACAATAACTCTCACTTTCATGCACAACCCTCATGATTTACATTTAGAATCACAATTACTCATGAATTACAGGACAGCTTTGCCAAACAGATGAGAGATGGCCATGATGGAAAAGTCCAAGGGAGAGAAATAAGGTCAGTATATTAGTTGAGCGCCGACTGATGCCCAATGAATTATTAAGTCATCCCATCCCATACATTCATACAGCATACAGCCACATGTGCAATTACGGGACAATTATTCAATTCCATGGCATAAGCACAAGACAAATATCCCCCAAGTGGACTGAAAATAAACCATTAGAAATTCAGCAGCTTTTTTATGTTGCTGTCGCACTTGCGATTGACTTTCCGTACTCTCTGTGAATTCCAGCTAAATGAATCTTAATAACCATTGAATTTCACTGCGACCCAAAGGGGTTGAAAAGAAAGAGCAGTGAAAACAAAGCAAGTCTAATTTTAGGCAATCGTGATTAGTGTACAGCCCATGTCGCACATTACCAATGGGAATCATTTCAAGATCTTGTCAAGGGGTCCACGTTGCTGTGTGTAGCATATGGTATCATTTATAAACTGCACATAGTAAAATTCCAAAGAGTCCGCTGCTGTGTATGAAAAGATAGAATGTTGTGTCAAAGTAATCATGTATAATGGCTGTTTGAGACAAGAGCAGTACAAAGACTAGGAACTAACAGACATATTCTATCTTGTGTGAAGACAGACCACTTTGGAGCTCCCGAGGTAAGAAGAAGTATTAAAATGAATTGCACCAATTCAGAATATTGATTGTACAAGATCAAATTTAAATGTTTAAAGTCTTTCTCTCTTCTTTCTTTCTCAGTGGGAAGACAGACAAAACGGAGAAGAACTTCTTCTGAAGTTGTTGACCCAATGACACCTGCTTCCACTTTTTATAGCAATATAATTGTGCTCTTTTCCTTACACCAGTGATGTGTGAATGTACATATACAAAATATACAATCCTTTACTTTAAATGTGAATCATTTCCCATTATTTGTTTCATAAAGTTTCCCATATATTAAATAGATGAAAATATTCTAGAGGTACACTCTGTTTTCAACAACCCTGTTGAATTTGAACACGATACAAAAAATAGGGCAGTCATATAATGATGAGTAAGGTCAAAGGTAAGCACCATGTGGCATCATACCCTAAATGGTTAAAGGCTTTTAATGATCTGTCCAGGCTTCAGAGTTTGAAATACCTTTTTGAATTTCATTCACATGCTTCTGCTAAGGTATCTTAATAGAATGAATCAAGAATATAAAACTCTACAACAATCTTGTCACCACCAGTGCCAGTGATGTTGACTGCTGATACGTTGCCTCAATGCTTCAAGCAGCTAGGTTTTAAAATAATTTTTAGAAACAAGTGTTATGAGTTTCCTTCATGCTAAGCAAAAGACATTAAACCATTACTAAAAAATTTTGCTTTACACCATTTTCTGTACTTTTAATATGACATAGAAATGAGCTTGCCGGTGCTTACCATAGCATCCCCTTGATCTTGGTCATAATCATAATCATAGTAGTCGTGACTTGACTCCAAAGCAAGGTTTGCATAAATTAATGCGAGACAAAAGACAGAAATTCCAAATAAGTGCATTTTAGACGAAAAAAAATCTCTGAAGTCTGAGCAGAGTCTGTTGGAAGTTCCTCTTTTTTCAGCTTTCAGCAGCAGGTTTCTAGAAAACTCTGTCCTTACACTAAAATAACACCCATGTATATATCCAACATTTTAAGAAGGCACTTCGATACTGGTCCATGGAATGCACTGTGAGTTCGTCCCTTCACAAACGGTTGTGAACATCCACTCCGTGCGAAGAGAGTGTGGAAGTGCGCGGAGCGCTCAATGGCATGTTTTATGCAATTTCACGCTGTTACTTTGGATCCTTCTCCCTCCCCCTCTCCGTTTTCCCCAGCCTGCCTCTCCGTTCGCCGTTAGACACATTCCGAGACATCAAGAGAGGAATATGAGTCATGGCACGCGCGCTTTCTCAGGTGTCAACTACAGCGCGTCAAACGCATTATGTAAACGCTCAAGCGCACTGAATGAACCTCTACAGTTGCCGCTTTTTTGTGCAAGGTGAAAGGTCAATTAAACGAATAGTTTATCCCAAAATCAAAACTGAGACATCATTTACTTTTCTTTATGGTTTTGTATGGAACGGGGACGGGGCACCTAGGCTTCAAAATCTGACGCAAGAGCAACATAAAAATGGTTAATGTGGCTAATTATTAAATTCACAACTGTAAACCTATTCCTATATTTAAAATATATATATACACACATCTAGTAGCCTACAATTAAGTTGTCTGCTGCCAACTAATTTTAAACTTTTAAAAATATGATTATAAATAAATACGATAATTGAAAACAATAAATAAAGAAAAATAAAAACAATGAATAATACAGGCTGATTTATGGATGCTTATTTGAGCCTTGAGTTAATTGGGGTGACTGTCAAAAAGTGGAACGGTTTACCTGAATTCACCCTATGCGAAATGAGCTGCTTTGGGGAGATTTTAATTCTGTTGGAGTGTTCTTCTCCATAGGGGGTTTTAGTCCTCAAGTTCAGTGAGTGCTCTTCTAATGCTGTGGAATGCAAGTCCCACTTGAGCCATTGTGTTCCATTCACAGCTGTCAAATGGTTGCATTTAATTTTGTGATCTTCTCAAATACTACTTTAAGTAGCAGGCTAAACACGCACTGTCAAATGCATTCAGTGTTAACACTAAAGGTCTAGTTTGAATAGGTTCAGGGCTAAGGGTTTGTGAATGATAACCTAATTAGCCATGACACTAATGAATAATTCAATGTGAAAATACCTGATAATGCAAGTTTGATCACTGGGGTTGTTTCCTGGGGAATAAGCAGAGAATGTTGCTTTTGTTGTTCTCTATAAAAACTTCAACAATAAATGAGCAAAGAATGGCCCATGTAGATAGCATAGTAATTCCAAATCAATGTAAATTACCAAAATAAAAAAATAAAAAAATAAAAGGCTTGTCAGTCATGTACTCATCAGTGGCCGGTTCCTTTGCCTACTTATTTGACTTCTCTTTGCTCATGAACAGTCTTATTCTGCTTTCCTGAATGCTTTGATTGGTCTAATACTGAAAGGTCAAAGTTCAGACAGGTTTTATAAGGATTAACAGGGGTCGCCTTTGCTTTGACGTTACTCAACACATTACTTCATTGGCGAAGTTATAACATCATCAGCCAGACGTCTGGAGCTGCTTTAAATCAGCCACAACCGATATCATCTTATTTAGAAGGCATTTGATTTCCTCAGTAGGACTTTTGACATACTTAGGTTTTTTTGAGTCCCGAAGAGTTTCAGAAGCTGACTGTAACTTTAATGCTTTTGTTCTACATGGTTTACATCCTTTTACTTTTTCCCTCTTTCAGACCACACATACTAAATAATCCAGAATTTGTGTCCTTATTTAAACTTTCTGTGCTTTGTCCTTCAGAACTCTCAAATTAAACCAGCTTTATGTAGGATTTGTTTAATCAGTCTGAATTTTTCTGAGATACATTAATGATGATGCATTTAAAAAGATGTATTTATTGCTTTAATGTATGGTTACGTTAAGAAATTATCTTTATTGCATAAAAACTAAAGCCAATATTCTTTTCTGTAACCTTTTAAAATAAAAATTAATAAGAAAATTACATTAAACATAAACAGCAAGACCTATCGCTTAAAGAAAAAAAAAAAACTTTTGTCTTTGTCAGAACAGCACTTTTGGCCATATGAAGCTTAGGTCTTCCTTTGTTTTTAGTTTGTAGCTGCTGCTTGAATGACAAATTGGTAAATTTAATGGCACTAAAATATTTATACATCTCTGCTCGCTATAATTAATATAGTGGCTATCAGTGAGAACAGTTTAAACTATTAACACACGATTTGCATCTCTACGATGATTTGTTCATATACAAAAGGCAGAAAATATTTTACAAATAGTCAAATACTGGCTACGTTGGCAAAAGTCTCATGTAAGTATGTAATTAGAGTGCATTGATAGATTAAACACATTCACAAGAAAGATCAGCAGTTGTTACTTCAGTAATATCGTAAAAATAAAAAACCTAAGGAATTTATTACATTAAATGGTTCTTCTCCCATTTTCCTCCTCAAAATCTTAGGTATGCTGTGCCTCCCTTGCTTCCCCTGATGAGCTGTGACTGGTGATTTGTAATAAAGCTGGTGTTCAGAGCCTAGCACGGGTCTGTATTACACCTGGATGAAACACAGGTCCACTGACTTCATTGTATGCCATCTACGAGTACTTGAGTCAGTCTGTGGCCCCGAAAAGGAAGGCACCGCCACAGGAATTTACGAGGGTCCTCATGGCACAGTGACCCAGCACTGTCTAACACTTCTGCTTGTCTGCTCATGTGTGCACAGCTTGTTCCCACACACTGGGAATTGCTCTCGCCGGAACTGGGAAACAATGGGTGTGGGAGTCCTGTGCTGGAGCTGCTGCTTTGGGAAGCGCTGGACCCTGTTAATGCTGGAATTTGCGGTGTCCCTTACGTTTCAAACAACGGCTGTGCTGGGAAGGGTAGATCGATGAGGATAAGATGACGAGGTCACAGGGGGGCAGGCCTAATCTTCCACTCTCCAGCATTCCTTGGCATCCTCATTGGTTTGTTTATAATAAATTGTAGAGTATTTTGACATTTAAGGCCTACGGTTAGGGACACAGATACTTCTGCATTTAGCGTTTAATGTGTACAAAGTTAAATTAAAATGATTAGACGATCCAAATCTCACCTTTTGAAAATAAATAAATCAATAATGCAGCTGAGCAGATGTCTGCTCACACATCAAAAATGACACAATAGGACCGAGGACCAAGAAGAGGGCTGTTTTCCAGAGAATAGGATGGGAAATGTGTTGTGACTGAGATAAGGAGTGGTTTTAATGCTTCTTTGTTTCACAGTTGACAGCTGACACAATCAATTAACCTACAAATAAGGAAAATGACTATGCAAGAGCATGTCTTGTGCGGTCTTCTGTGTTTTAAAAATAGAAATGTGTTTTTGATAAGAACAGTCAACTCTAGCTGCCATGCCTCTGGAAATTTAAGATACAGTTGCCTTAAAAAAGAAATTATCAACAGCAGAAACCAGATATATCATCCATATCACTTAAATTATTTTATATTGATAGCTTTATTTTTTAACAAATCCATATTTTTATTTATAGCAAGGGTGCATTAAATTGCTTAAATGTGATCATACTGTTAATATCTTATATAATAATAACCTAATGATATTGTAATTGAAGACTGGAAAAGCAGCTGTTGCAGAGTCAGTTTTGCCATCAAAGTAGACAGATTAAATTTAAAATATATTACAATGCAAAATAATATTTCACAAAATTACTGTTTTTAATGTATTTTTAATAAAAAATTGCAGCCTTGGTGAGCTTAAGATACCACGGTTCTATAACACAAACACACACACACACATATATATAGCAGTGAGAGTAGTATGTAGAACCAACATGATATTTGAATGTGAATAAGGAGAAAAGACTCACTTCCAAAGTTTTGGTGGAATGGAATAACATAATTTAAAACTAAAACATCAAAATACCTATGAATTGACAGGTATGGGGATCAACACTCACTTTGAGAGAAATAGTAAATCCAGCCAAGACACCTGTTACTCTATTCTCCCAGTGGGGTGTTTTAAGAAAGTCCAAAAATCTTGCCTACAAAAACTTTTAGAACATTTGGAGTTTCATCATCAAAATACAGTCAAAACTCTGACATTCTAAAATAAAAAAGAAAACGTAGTTAAAAAAGAACAACTTAGGCAATTAGGCAATGTTTTGACTTCATAAAAAGCGTGCAATGCACTGGTTAGACAGTCACAGGCTCTAGAGGCATTTGACCCACGGCTCATTGACATATTTGCCGAGCAAATTACCTTCACTGAAAAGGTTTTCAAAGTGCGGGACCAGTGAAGTGACCTCTTAAAAGCGATCTTTTACACATGTAAAAACATTCCTGCTCACACACATCCTGGCACACACACACACTTTGGCATGCGAGAGACGCTAAAGAGTGAGAGAATGGGGCCAAGACAGAGACAGAAAGAGAGAGAGAGACCTTCCACCTCTGGCCTGCTTGTATTCGTATGGAAATAAGTCTTCTTGAGAAGTTTACGTTAAACTCTGAATGAGGATTAACATGGCTCCCGCTTCACTAAACAAAGCAATTACTGAGCACACATCTCCCTCAGCCTGACCGTCTGTATAAATATTGCTTGTCCTGCTACAAACAAATTGCAAAGTCACAAACAAATTGTATTTCTTAGTACAGAGTAAATGAATTAAGCACTAAATGTACTAAACAGTTTTCCTCATATCCTTCATGTGTCTATTTAGAATATGGCGTGTAGGCTAGTATAATTCAGTGCCACTAATGAGACCACTGTCTCCCACTTTTGTTTACTTGTTATGAATGATTTGGGTGCAAGCTGATGTTTGACAAAGACTGATATATTTTTATCTCACAAATGAAAGTGTAGTATCAGTAAGTGTAGTAAGTGTAGGTTTGCCTAAATATTTATGTATACTAACACCCACATAGATCACACTATGTGTAAAGGAATGACGCCTTAGACTTTCACAAAAGATAATCTGTAATCTGTCTAACAGACAGATTTGTCCAAACTGGCCCTTTAAGCCTCACTGGTTCTATACAGTGGGCCATTTCTCTCCATGTTAACATATATGAGATTTAATCTGTTTTCTTAAGAATATAATCAAGCAAGCCTTACTAGTTCTGATGCAATAGGAGTTTATGTAGCAGCAGACAGTTCCCATGGTGACAGTTTCATGACCTCATCTCAAACATGCTCTTTTACAGCGTGTACCGTGCATGCTCATTTCTTTTGTATATTTTTTTATTTCAAAAGTAATCCTTACAAACTCAGTTTAATAATTGGATATTCTCAGTCAACATATGAAGTATTTAGTGGACTGTGGATGAAAAGTCTATTTGAGTTAAAGATAACAGTCTCTGATGTGACCTTTTCTTTGTTGGAGACTGTTCTCTTCTTATGAACATGAGTCAGGGGAAGCAGGTTTGACTTGGCATAAGAGTGATAAGACTTTTGGTTAAAAATAGTTGTATTTGTGTCATTTGATAACATTCTTAGTCAGAAGGAAGATTTTCAGAAGGTCAAATATACAACAGAAGTGAAAAGAGTCTCTTTGACTTTGACTGTTTGACAGAATGAGCTCAGTTCTTTAATGTGCTTCTTGACAGATGACACTGCAGATTAACAATTATCTTTATTAATGACTTTATATGGAACTAACACAGTTTCAGCAGTTTAAAAAAAAAGGTTAGACTAGGTATGAGAAGATAACAGAAGTCAGTGATAGAGTGATTTCTTTTTTTACAAAGAATTGTTTTTCTTCACTTCACATAAAAGTTGTGTAACCGCAGTTTAGAAATATGAGGGGAATATTTTATGAAATCAAATACAGTGCTGCCAAAGAAAATTATTTTGAAGCAACAAAAAAGTGTAGAGGACAGAAATGCCAGTAAAACTGATGACAGACTAGATGATTTTGGCACCAAGTTTCCTCTAAGCAAAGTCTTTTGGGACCCAATCCCAGCTGTATCAGCATGGCATCTCTTATTACTATGTGACTGACATATCACTGTGGGGCCATGATGTACATCAAAATGAAACCAGAGTTGGTTTAAAAGTCACCCATACAGCTAATATAAGCTCCAACCCATGTATTTTGAAGCCTCGTGAGCCAAATGTGCAAAATAAGTGCTTTGTTCCCAGATCAGTGGTAAATATGGGTATATAGGATGGTGTGTGGGTTTTTTAGTCTATGTCGTGGGAGTGATAGCAACTCATTTGCAGGTTTCATTGAAAAGTTATTATCATATGAGAACTGGCTATAAAGCACCTGCCAGTCAAGCAACAAAACCAACTGTTACTCTTCAAAAGGCTGAGGTCAGATCACTTGTGAATTAGGAAAATGACCCCTCCGTACTAGCTGACAAGAGAGAGAGAGTGGGAGAGAGGTGGTATGTTTCCCATGAACGTTTGCCAGGTTCTGTCGGACTAATCCGCTGGGAGAAACAAACCCAGTGTGTTTCAGGGCTTTGGTTAAGTAATGAGGAATTCTTGTCTCAGTCTCTAATAGGAGAAAATGGGCTTTCTTCTTGTCCTCAGAACTGCACAGACTGATGTCTCAACCTGCTTAGTTATCTGAGAAGCAAGCATTTTAGACATCGAAGAGCTTGTTTATTTCACATTAACACAGATAAGTCTTTGTCAAATAACAAGCCTTAGATTGGCTCATGTAAATAATAGCCAAATTCAGGCGTGTAAATCTATATGTGAGCCACATAAAAGGCTAAATGGTCCAACTAGTCCAATCAACCTTAATGTTTCTTCTTGCTGCTGCTCCAATAAAGTAGGCACTCTTCATCAAACTGTCATTTTTGTTTTTTGCGAGAGCAGAGCAGAATGATTACTCAACTATCAAGTCAGTCATAATAATATCTGTCTGTGTTTGATGACCATTTATGAAATTTGATTATGTTATTCTAATAAAGTGATGCCAGGAATTGGTATTCAATTCCTAAAGCTTGTAGGAATTGACTCAACCATAATTTGACCCCCTAATGAAATCTAAGGAATTCTAATCTCTGAAATGCATACAAAGACATATGAAAGTCAAACAAAATTACTATCTGTCATGGAGCTCTTCATTACTGTGATCACTCTCAATGATAACATGACCTCATTACCTTGGTTTGGTAAACTACAGAAATACAGTACCTCATTGGGACAAGTCTTGTCTTCTAGGAAGATGTTAAGAACCAAAATACAACTTAAAGATTAAAGTACACATTCATTGTGTTTTCACTCTATTGTTTTCTATTTTAGACTGAGTCGGTATCTGTGTGTGATGGATGACATAGGATTAGCTATCTAGGTTTAGTGTTCAATCTGAATCTGTTGCGTACGGAGACAGAGTCATCTAGATTTTCGGTACAGAGCCACTATTAGTATTCCAAACCAATGAAATCATCCACGCTGTCTGTTTTTATTTACTCTGCGGCATACCATATGTAGAGGTCCTCTGCTGTTTCATGGCTGTCTATTTAGCTTTAGCAGGATTAACGTTATTCTAAAAAACATCTGCATGAGTGACACAGTAGGTGTACTTGAAACATATGGCTATATCAGAGTCGTGCTGTGTTCAAGCCCTCTTGGGAGGTTTCTACTTATGAGTTTGGAAATAACAATTATAATATAATTCAAGTGATTTTGACAGGAATAAAATGGAATTACTGGAAAAATTATATATTTTCTCTCTCTTATTCTCGATGTGTCCCTAGGTAAATATTATTTGTTTACCTTGGAACAGCATTTTATTACAGAAGCTTAGTCTTGACCATATCTCTACACCTAAACCTAACCTTACCCGTGAGTAATCCCTAAAATCTGATTTAATGATAGATGAATGACACTGATGTACAAGCACCAAATCTGACTGGCTAATCACAATGTTGTTCCAGGATCAACAAAGTACATGAAATGTGCACAAATGAATCTGTACTGTCAAAATTCACAAATTAAAATTAAACTGGTCTTAGAGATCTTGCAGGACTGGTGTATGATTTTAACAAAATGTCTTCTGAAGAGACACTGTTCACTCTTCTCTTTTGCTTTATGAAAGATGAGTGATTTATCTCCTGATGACAGCTAGGAGGTACATTTGTGTAAAGGTGTGCGGATTTTAATTCAGCATGCTGCACAGAAAGGCTGTCAAGGCTTGGGTTTTATGGGAAGCCACAGAACGGAAACTTCAAGCCAGGTAAACCCAGGGTAATGCACACAGAGGCTTCTCATTCTGTTCCACAAGCCTTCATCTCAATCAATCATCAGTGCATACTTTCATTAAGTCTCAGCTGTAAAATCGGTAAACACACATAATTTATGTTCAATATAAAACTCGTCAGTTTGGCATTTGTAGACACATTTTGCAGTTTTAGACGTAGGTAAATATTGATTAACTGTAAATATGTCAGAAGGATGCCACATGATACTTTCAATAAAATGTTTCTATTTACATTTTTACATTTCTGTTTTCTTTCCATGAACTGTTTCTATGCAAATTGCATTGTATATAAATTACTGTAAAGAATTACTTCAATAGGAAAATTCAACCAAATATTTAAAAATATGTAAGCACCACATCAGGAAAGCCATTTTAAAGGGTCAGAGGCTGTATTACAGAAATATCTTAATCCTTGAAACAAAATGACCATGGTATGATTCTGAGTTTGGATTCTTTTGTAGAAATTTCAACTTGTGGTAACAACTTTTGCAGCGTTTACTATTTTAAGAATTATCTTTAATACTAAATGTAAAAACAATAAAGGGAGGACGAACAAGCATTGGTTAATAGGTTTGATTTGCTTTATTTCTTGGAAAACACTCAGCAGTAAAGGCAACATAGATCCTGGATCATTTTACATAAAGTAGGTATATTTTTTGGCATAAGATTCAGGGGTTTTTGATCCAACAAAGGCTGAACATTCCTTTTGATTTGTGTACTGTGTGGTTCTGCTATATTTGAATTTTATATTGCCTCATGTAGAGAGACTATATTACTCTAGTAAAGTAGGGGGGAAGAAACGAGGCAGAGGTTTGAGATTTAATGTTCCTGTAGTCACACACTATTTAAAACACATTGAGACACAAATACAAAGCCAGCTTTTCATGTATATATGTCTGCTTAAGGCTCTTGACCCTTCAGATACCAGGTTTGTCTAGAATCCTCTGGTGGTTTTGCTTTGTGATTTTAATAAGTTTAAAGTTTATTTGCGGATGGAATGGATTATTTTCACAGAAGTCTGGATTTGCCTCTTTTGAAAGGAGATGAAACACACTTTGAGGTATCATTTGGCTCATATCAAAGCGAACCTCACTTGTATTCAGCTGCAATTTTGTGGCCAACGTTGCATAATTCTTTGTGAATCCGGTGCTAAAACAACACACTCAGCATGTGCAAATAAATGCTGTCATAAACATACAATTTTAGAGAATTCCCCGAGCTACAGCTACAGCCTTTCTGCTTTTATTCAATCTTGACATTAATGTATTCATTCTCAATGCATTTAGAAAAAATTCCCGCAAACATGATATCCTATAAGCTATATGAATAAACAATGAAAAATATTAAAGAAGAAATCCACTGATTTGCCTGCCAGCCTCCCAGCCTCCCTTGCTCCCATTTTCTTTTTTAGGCAGAATTGACAGGATGTAGGCTAATGTACGCGGTAGTATTCTTTGCTCAATATATTCACAATTAGACTAATTTTCTGTGTTTTCTAATTTGTAGCCCATTTTCGTACATTTGCCCTGTAAATGAGCTATTGCTAATTCACAAGTTCAAGTTTACCGCGTCGACGCCATACTCGCCCACACCGGAAACGTAAACAAACTTGTTTTTTTCGCCTTCGCGCCAAATTCGAACTCGTGATTTTTTTTTTTCAATGTTTTTAATAAGTGACAGAATAACTTTAGAACAATATGGCACACGACCCATGTGGATTTATTCCCTTTTTTTTGGAATCCTGATTTCGCAGCTCTTGCCTCGCTGGTGGTTTTAAACGTCAAACCGGTTTGGATCTACATCAGAGTAAGTAATTGAAACGATTTTTAATTTTGTGCGAAGTATTACACGTTGCTCCTGCAAAGCGGTTAAAACAGCGTTGCAAATAAGTGGCTGAACAACCGCTCATTCCCGAACGCTTACTAAACACTGTGACTTTTATTGTTCTGTTTGGTCTTTTGTGTCTTTGTGCATGGACACAGTTCATAACACACGCAGCTGTTGGTAAACAAAAAGATGAACATATGTTCCAGAACGATTATTTTATTTTTCCTCTGAGGCACGGCATGTTCCACAGCTGTGATATCTTCATACTATTTACAAGCTACATAATGCCTTTTGATAGAGGGTTATTGCTCATTTTGATTGTTTTCGTTTTGTTTGAATGATCTGTGAATTGAACGAAAGAGATATTTTTGGCTGGGATTTAACAATCTGTGCCACGTCCCTCTGTGGCATGCGATCACTTTAGCTTTTGTTCATACACATTCTCTGCTGGAATTAAGCTGATATTTCTCAAGGAGTGGTATTTTGCACTTTTTTTTTTCAGTGGAATATCTGTACTTTGTGCTGGTGGGGCCAGACCCCACTAGATGGTGCTATGATGCAAAATTCTTTGCTTGAGCAGTTTTCTGTTTACTGAGGTTTCTGTTCACTCCTGCAAAGTTCTATTTGAGAAAGAGCTTGTGTTAAAAGAATAATTAACCCAAATAGCCTATTTGATTATATACTCGCCAATTTAGAAGTTTGTCATTACTTCACTTGCACACTAATGGATCCTTTGCCGTGAATGACAACATCACAATAATGCATGCGACTCAGTCCGTAATAAAGTGAAATACTGCATGTTTGTAAGAAACATTAAGTCATTGTTTAAGCCAAAAATTCCATTCCAAGTCCATTCCAAATACCAAGTCCATTATCCATAATAACACTTTGCCCAATAAAAAAAGTCTGTCCTCTGTTGTCCTTTTACATTTAAATCCACCAATCCATCCATGTACCATTTACTTTTTCTGAGTTACTTGTGAATTGTTGTGAAGTTTTTGACAGTTGTTTGGACTCTAATTTTGATTGCGCCCATTCACTGCAGAGGATCCATTGGTGAGCAAGTGACGTAGTGATGCATTTCTCCAAAAAAGTAAATTTCCAGCTGACTAGTTTTTTTGGCATTTGAAAAAACACCCAAAAACTAACTCTGCCTTAAAGAGATTCCAAAATGAGGTAATACAACTTTTGATACTGTGTATTTTTTTTAAATCCCAGAATTTAAGTTTTCATCATTAGAGTCTTTGGGACATTGAATTTGTCATTGTGCACTCACATGATGAAAATGATTTACTTTTACTGACATGATAATTCTGTGATTATGCATTCCTTGATAGGGAAACTGTTAAAAAATTAGGTGATCCTAAAAGTTATGTTTACCTTAATAGTTTCTGAGGAACATGAAATTCTTCGGATGTCAACCACAATGTGGAATATTACACTCATATTTGTCAAATTTTGGCTGATCACATAACTCAAAGCAGAATACTGACCAGCAAGCCCATCTTTTTGCATCTCTACTATAGACCCCTTTTCAGATCTGACAGACCTCTCCATGGCAACAGCAGCCTCAATAGACCCATTTCACCTCTTTATTCTAACACAAGCCAGACCCCCAGCAAAGAACTTACACCCTTACCCTTAATTTTTTGCATGAAGTCCCAATCAATCAGTTCTGTGGACCCAAGCCAACAAGAGAGAGTCTTGTCTCGCATTATAAACCGTGTCCACAAAACACAACTCTTATGGTGTTCAGCTTGTAAGAGGACATGTTGTAAAGTGAGCTTATTTATGAAAAAGCGAATAATTGAGTGCAAGGTCTGCTTAGTCATCCGAAGCTTGTTTTTAATACAGAACGAACAAACTGTTTTCCTCCATTTCAAATCGGGGTTTAATGAAAGCATTGTTGCTATTCAAGGTCAACAAACTAAAGTAGTTTCCACCCCTAAATGCCTAGGATTTTTAAATGATGACCGGATTTCCTCTAGGCCCCATATTCAGAATTTGTGTGTTTTGTTATTTTTTGAAAAATTCAGCAGTGCTGCCCATTTTGGCTTGGTCTGAGATTTTAAATATTCAGTTGGGCCTCATTGGAAGTCTGTGGTGAACATAAGATCATAAAATACTCATTAAGAGCAAAGGAATTTGCAATGTTTTAATGACAAAAAGATCAATGAATTTTCAAGTAGGCTTTTTACTCTACGGACTGTAAAGACTCTGTGCCTCTAACATTACCAAACCTAAAAAATAATTTTACTACGCAAAACTCAACCTACTGTACAAATGGCATACTTTCAGTTGTCTCAATCTTTAAATTTCTTTAGCATAAATATTTTTGATTATAACTGATCTTGAGGACCAGATGTCCTGATTCCGTAAGATATATGTATTGTATGTCACAGTATATATCAGTTAATCTTTTTAGTTGCAGTTTGGCCCTCCAGACCTTTTACTCTGTTGTGGGATTCAAGTTTCTTTCTTTTTTTGTGCTGGGGTACAGTCTGGTAGGAAAAAAGCAGGAATGCCATTTCTCACCACTCATTTGGAGAGGCTTCCTCAAGGACCCTTTGGGGAGTCATACCACTCTCATGACCTACAATGACTGTTCTTTGGACCTGATTGTTTCTCAAGAAATATATCAGTTGTTTGGCTTCAGCATCCTGCTTCTCAGACATAAAGCTGTTGTTTATTTTTCTTAATCATAAAGAGCACCCTTTAAATTACTTGTAAGGATGGATGTAGTTACTGACGTGGTGTAACCTTTACCTATAGGTTAAGCAGCTGGTGCTGTTTACAATTACTTTATAATGTTTAACATTTATTTGTATAGTATCCAGATATTATAAATAATTCAAATTGTGTCATATTTAGACTAGAACTCTAGATGGAGCTGTTATAGTTAAGACATCAGTGTTTGCAGTGCGATCTAATATCTTTGCTTTTAATTAAAAACCTGCTGCAGAAATTTTTTTTGTCTAAATGACCTTCAGTATCAGGTCTTTATCTCTTAGTACGCAAATTGATTGGATCCGCTTTTACCTAAAGAGTACAGAACTGTACAACCTGTGTAAGGCCTCTTATCAGCCATTGAAAAGTATTTTGAAATTGAGCACAGGCTGTGAAGGAAAAAAAGGGCCTTTTGAAATGAAGAGGTGGTGAATTCTGCACTGCGTGAGTTATAAATTCAGATGAAAGGCATGTCGGCATGAAAGGTGATGATGTCGGCATCCTAAAGTACATATGGAGTACATATCAGATTCAAAGAACAACTTTGTGAAATAATGCTTATTCACAGCTATATATACATATATATATATATATAATTTTTTTTCCCTTATATTATAGCAAGGGAATTTTTTTTCATACTACACTGGCAAATTCTTCACTAAATTGTTATATATATGATAAAGATAAATACATTTTGTCCACAATGTAATCAATTTTGCCAAAATATTAACAAGAAAAAAAATACGAATTAAGAAATTGTTCACACACACACTTAAGCTTGGATTTAATTTTATTTCTTTATTTAATTTTATTTTATTTTTGTGAAACATCACATTTCTAAGAAAAGCCATCCTACTTTGTGGTACCCAAGCATTAAAGCAGAACATGAAAGGGCAATGATGAATAACAGTCCTCTGCTTAATGATCTCTGAACAGACATCCTTGACTCCCACTTCTCACAGAATTTAAATAAAGCACTCTGCTGTTGACATGTCTCAATGTGAGGTTGTGAGGTCCACATTAGAGGATGTCTCACTGATAACAGCCTCAAAAGCCCTGGCCTCTGTCACTGTCGTTTCTGGGGACATATCTCTGACCCGCTGAGAACTGAGAATGGAATTTCTGTGAGAGATAGGATTGATGTGTTTTTTCAGGGCTATTTTGTGCTATTGAGTTTTTTTTTAATAGATAGTTTTTCTTCGGTGATATTAATTGTGTTTCACATGTTCTTTGAGAGAAAGAGAGGGAAAAAAGGAAACTCTGAACAATCCCTTAATCATTAAGGAATTATTCATAATGCAGGGTCTCCTAAAGAACTATAGGGTCTGGTATTCTCTCACACGCATTGACAAATTAACTGCCATCCAGTCTACTTAAGCTAGGTTTGCACCATGACATTTCTCATACATTCAATCCTATTCTGCACTGCCAAAAAAAACTTGCCCATTACAGTGGAAACTATGCTGTTTTAGAGCTAAATGGCACTCATATCTAGACAGTGGCCATAGTTCCATGGTAAGTTTTTTCTTTTGTATTCATGCCACTGGGTGTTCCTCTGGGAAACCTCTTGTATGAATTTCTCAAATGATCAGAAACACTTCCTGGACAGTATCAAGAGAGAACAGTTTAAAGTACTGAACTGTACTCAGTGTTTTTCCCTTGATGAAGGTCTTCGCCTGTCTGCTTGACCCAGAGTGTGTGGGCAGGACTTGTCAAGCCATACCAAATGGCATTTTATTTTATAGAAAATGCCATAACCCACGCGATCATTAGAAATGTCATTAGACAATGACATTTTTGCATTTTTGGGATCTCGGTAGAAACAAGATGTTGCTCAACACCAGCATTACACAGACTGTGGAGAAAGTACATTGTTGTAAATATAACATAATTAGTATTACTTTTGATGTTTTCTAAAATAAGATGTATAGAGTGTTTCTAAAGATCTTTTAAAAGGTCTTAGAAAATCTTAATTAACCCTTCCACAAATTAAGGTCAGACATTTTAAATTCATTGCATTTAAAAGTAAAAAGAAAAAAATATATATTTTCACAGTATTTTAGTTTTCCTGTAGAAGCTTAGTAATAATCAAGAAACATTTATTTGACACATAAATGTAAAATAAATTCTTGAAAAGCTTTTAAATTTTAAATTACATTTTATTTAAATATATTTAAATATTAAATAAAAAAGTCATATTTGCCGTAGTGACCTATTCATTTCTAAAGGAAAATAAAATAATATGCAATAAATTTTGGAGTGTGGGGTAATCCCTTGTAAGTTTTGTCAGAGGGGAGGCCCACGGTCTGAGATTTGAAAACCCCCTATATTATAGTCAACTGTCAGGCCTTAATCAAAATGACGGCGATGGAAAGCAGTGGCATGGAGACCTCCCTGAAAGATAACAGCTGCTAGGTACTAATTTGCAAGGTGATGAATGATTTGTCTGTAAATCCCGAATACAGGCAGAGAGGTTAATACAGCTGTGCTGCATAGCATTAATCAGACATTGTCACTTAAAGACGCTTTCCAGACCTATATGAGAATGGAAAGAGTGTCTATTTAAGATTTGCAGCTTTATTGACACAGTAAATAAGATGCTTGCTATTTGATCTTCTTGAGCTTTCATTCAATAAATGTGGTTTGAATTATTTTGTTATGCTTATAGTAACTATGGTTGCGCGCACAGCTTTTGGCAGCTTTTCGTATCTGTCATTTAATGTAAGCAAAACTTGACAGCCACCTCAGGGCAGTGACAACTGAAGTGGATAAATCAGATTTTTGTATGCAACAATTAAAAAGCGCAAACTATTACGCTTGCAACAACGTTGACGGCTTTTGTCAGAGCTGTAAAGTAACAAGGACATTTTTATGAGCTGCTGTCAGTATGCTTTATTCATCTTAAAACAACTTTTAGGCTGTCAAATTTTAGCATTAGCTTGACCTCCACTTTTATTAGTTTTGTTTTCCCAAACAGTCATATTTTAGTTTTTCCTGATCATTTCGCTCACCAGTTTACAAGGTGTTGCTGATGCCTGAAGAAATGTAATCGCTTCTTTTACATGTGCGGTAGTCAAACCACATTTATTTATATAGAGCTTTATACAATACATGTTTTTTTTCAAAGCAGCTTCACATTAATAGACGGGGAATATCAGTGTTAATGTTAAAATCATCAAATGCCGCATGAAACAAATTTAACTACAGTCATAAAGCAGCTCTACAGAACATAGGTAGTGTCTTTATTCACCTCGAGTCAGTTCAGTTCTGTAACTGTCAGTGTTCCAAAATTCATCAATTATTAAGTGAACGAAGCAGCTCTAGAGAAGGCAAAAGTGTTATATAGTGCAATTCAGTTATAATTACGTTCATATATTAAGTATAGTGTCAATTCAGTACATTATTAAATATTAAAGGGATTGTAAAGCAACTAGAAGTGAATGAGTAGGACATTGTGTATATCACAGGTAAAAGAAAATCTTGGATGCCCTAGGGGTTAGCAGTAAACAAACGTTCACTTTTGGGTGAACTATCCTCTTAATTGTCTTTTAAACCCAAACTGTGTCAAAGCCAAAGGCAATCATACAGTACAGCGCTTTATTATATTCTGACATCATCTGCTCAGAATGGCGAGGTCTTCTTGGGTGGCAGTGTTTTTTAGGGTGGCACATAGAGCAGTGGTATCTGCACACATTTCTCTGTCACTCTGCAGCGGTTTCACAGGTTTGTGCCTGTCAGCTTTCCTCCTGCACTGACGTTGACTCGTGACTCGTGACAATCGGTAACACGTTTCTGAGCAGCTTATCATGTTGAAAATGATCTTGTCTATGGCACCATGTGAGGTGACTGCCACTGCTGAATGCTCTGCTATTTGGAAATGTCATAAATAAAGGTTAATTAGTTTTTTTTTTTTTTTTTTTGTGATCCTTTAATTACTTAAGTAAGCAACATAATTGACATATGTCAAGACAAAAACATTAGCCTATAAAAGGGAAAAGCTATTAAGTTAAGTTGTTTTCCACTTCTGTTTTGTTTACAGCAATTGAATCGGTTAAGAATGATATGGAAGTCGTGCTAAATTCTGTCTAACTTCCCAAGCCTCATCTTAGGGCAACAGGACCTTTAAAATACTTTTTAGAAGAAGGGAATCTTTGCCCACATGGAAGAAATCCCAAGCTGGTCTGAGCTCTTGAAGGAAACCATCTGCCATTGACTCTTTAAAGTCCATAAACAGCAATAATCTTGAATGAGAAAAGTTGCCAGTGTGGATATCGAAGGTGGTTAAGAGGTTCCATGTCTCGACTGAAACAGGAAAGATTAGTGGTCATATTAGAGTCAGAGTTCCAACATGGTGTGAATTACCCAAACGTGGTCTGAAGAAAAGACATGACGTAT
This sequence comes from Puntigrus tetrazona, assembly GCF_018831695.1. Taxonomy (NCBI): domain Eukaryota; kingdom Metazoa; phylum Chordata; class Actinopteri; order Cypriniformes; family Cyprinidae; genus Puntigrus; species Puntigrus tetrazona. The sequence goes on from NC_056699.1 coordinate 18,932,878, forward strand.
GCTTTCTTGAGTTTCAGTGCAAAGCTATGTCTAATAAACGCATTGATCTGGGTCTATATAAACTGCTTTTGAAGTGAACTCACCAGGAGAAATGAGCAGCTTTGTTTGTTGATGGGGCTTTTAAAAATGTGAACTGTGCCGCCATCTCCTGGTGTATATAGGTTGTTGTCATGTTGTTGATGCCATTTCATGTACAGTATATGAATGTAAAATGACATTTTATATTTGCCAAAAATTAGTTACATTTGAATAAAATATTGAGTTTAAAACAAGGCATCAGAAGGTGACACATTGACAGTTTACTTATTTAATTATTTGAAATTTCCAAATACACGTTTGATATCTTTCTTTGACCTTGACATTAAACGCTAATACACATTTGAGGTGGGATATGCTTATGTGTTAAAAATAATTGAGAACGATGCAATTTTAAATTACAAATTATTTTACATATCCGAGAGAAAGATTTTTAACAAGCAGACTTACATAGGTCGTGCCCTCATTTGACACAGTATTCATCGCTATGCCACACTGCCTGATACAGTGGCAAACAGCGCGGAGGACTCGCAGAGAAGTCTTGAGAGCGGTTTTCACAGCAGTTTGTAAGTTCAACATCACTCACTGAGCGAATCACAGTCCAAATCTTGACCATCATTGCTTCCCAAGCATAAAACAGCAGGGTTTTGGCAAATGCTATATGAAGTATATTTATGAAAATAATGCTTTTCATGGACACATTAGTTCATTCATAAAAACAGAAGAAAAGGATGAAATGACAGAACAATGACAGAGCGGTCTGCCCTCGCCGTCATGCGATAATTTAATGTGTGTTATGTACTGCCAGAGAAAGGTTAAATGTTTTTTAATTTTTTTTTATTTATAGTACTTGTTAGTGTTAATTTCATTTTATCATTTCATTTAATCACCACTGTTATATTTGATTTGCTACAGATTTAAATAGTTCCTTGACTGTAGGCAATTTTTTATATCTCTTTTTCAGTCATATGTGCTCTGGATATTTTTACATGTACGTGATTATAAACACCCATTGTTGAAAAAAAACGACTTTTTCATTTTCTTCTGCTTCTGCACCATTTGCTTCATAATTTCTGCAGCAAGTGGAAGGGATTGCTTATTAGACGCCTCCACTAATCAGACCCTAATGGACACAAGGACACTTTGCCAGCAAGCTGCAACTTCAGGGAAGGGACATTGATTTTAATTGAACGCGGAAACCTTCCATCTGATTCTGCAGTTAATTTTCACAGCGGGAAACACAGAAGGGCAAACACAGTGCTTAGTTAATTCAATTTGCTTCATAGATTCAGTACTCTGCTTTTTGGCCACTTTTTAAAAAGGACAGAGAAAGTCATTGTCATCAACTCAGTGGTTTGAACATTTAAAAAATGGTGTTTGTGGAAATGTGTGTAGTGAAAATCTGGGTTATTATTGGAGGTGTGTTTCATTTATTTATTTTTTTAGATTTTTAATGGGCATGCTCGTCACAATTGATTTAGCATTTTATCGTGTCATATAGGAAGAATTTAAAATATACGTTACTAACAAAATGCCATTGTTGCTGTACATGTGGTGAGAACATTTTTCAAAAAGTTTATTCAAAAAGTCAATTACAAACCGATTCATAATGTAAGCTAATCCTCGACATACCCATTAAACAGAACGGTTCTGATTTATAATATTTACTCCGCATGACAATGTTTATTCAGAACCCTTCGTGTGATATATCCACTGCTAATGTGGAGATGACAGTGAATAAATAATTTTTTTTCCCTTCATTCATTATTTATATATATATTTTTTTTTTATTAGGTTTCCTCACCCTAAATGTATCTTACTGGTGGTGCTGTCATAGCAGCAGTTGTTTGAATTAGGCAATAATGTTGTCCGAAGATAAATGCTGATCTTGGGTGGGCGGCATCCCAGGAATCGTGATGTACCAGCGTGCCCTGATGCCAGAGGAGCAGGAGGAGAGCTCAGCTCCCTCCTGCTCACTCTTAGCACCAGGCTTTGGTGCGGCACCAGCGTAAAGCCACGGTTGGCTTACCACCCTGTTTTTCCGGGGTTAAGGATTTGTCCGCTAACTCGTTGGCACATGCTGCGTGGTGTCTGATCAGCAATAGTCTGTGCCCAGTCATATTCGGGATTATTTTGTTCCACTGCATTATATCATCATAAGCATTAGAGCTTTTGTACTGTATGTTATCATTATTACGAAAGTGGGCCAGCCATCAGACTTCTTTTTGTGTTGGAAGAATATAAGCTGTAGTCTAAGTAGAGTAAGTTTGAACACTTTCATCAGCAAATGTAATGCCGACAGCGTGCACCAGTAAATGCTTATTGGCTTTTTTCAATCCAAGTGGATTGTTACCCTAGTAAAGTCATTGCCATTGCGCCTGCACTGACATATTACTTATTACAGCTCACAATAATCACATTCAAAATGTGAGAGTGTGAGAGAGAGAAAGAGAAATAGCAACTGGCTTCATCCATGAAAGGCATTTGCTGTTTACTGAATTGATTGTTTGTGAATAAATGGTGAGGTTGATTGAAAAATACTTATCTGTCGAGTCCAATAGCACTTGTTTACCTGCCAATTTGCATTAGCACAAGCTGTGATGGGAGTTGTTGAATGTCCCTCTTGCACATGAATTTGTCTGTCAGTTAGTATTAGTTTATTTGTCAAAATTTTACTTGTTCAGGAGCTGGTTTACTTCTTTGTATTTATGTCAAAGACATTTAAATGTCCACGTCGAAATAGATTTTACAAATGTGATCTGTATAAATCACATAAAATGCACATTAAATGCAAGTAAAGTGTGGGGGACAAAAGTGTACTAAATTTCATTTAATTTTAAATGAGTAAAAAATTCTTGCTGATAAATGGCCAAAATGGGATCGTGGCAAAGATTAAAAATGGAAAATGACAGTAGTATTTGAGGCATAAGCTAATTAATCTTTAAATTGGACTTAAACTGATTCATGTGGTGAATATGGCTGACAATATTGTTACACTGAATAATGTTTTAGTGGCTGTTTTCAGTAAATCATGGTGTGATTGCACAGAGAGGGAAAAAAAAGAGAAAAACCATTAAACAGGCCAATTTGTAATTTACTGAAAAACACGCTCATTGTTTTGATGCTTTGAAACTCTTTTTTTTTTTGGTCTTTGACTAATTTGTATCTCTCTTTTGTTTTAAAAAGGATGAGTCTAGTTGTTTAAAAGAAGCGTTGAAATTGGGCTGTAGTCTTGTTTCATCATTTTTAAAAACCGGTGCATACTGTGGTGGTTGTAAGCGTACATTTACAAGCACACCTGCAGTCTTCGGTATAAAGGAAATGTATGTGTTGGGCTGCTTCAACATTTGCTCTCTTAATTTTTTTCCCCCCTCGCTGCAATTGATCTCGCGCTCTCTGTGCATCTTGAGTTTCTACATGCGTGACGGATCAATCCGGTCACGCTTGTCAGTTTGCAGCTTAGCAAAATCATGAAACCTTTCACTGAAGATGAAGGCGGATTGAATATTCACTCGGCGGGCACGGCATCAACGCCTCTTCCTCTTCCTCTTATTGCTAGGAAATACCCGCATGAAAACCGGAACGGCCTGACAAGAACACACGTTCTACCCTTTGAGCAGCCTCCTCCCGTGTCATGCCAGTCAAGCCGTGAGAGTTGAGATGGAGAGAGGGGCCTGATCAGACCTGTTTTACAAGTCTTATGGCAGTGCTGGCGGATTCGCACCGCAGCACCATTCTCTGCTCCCACAGCGCCCGTCAGGATGGACCGATGCTGGAGAGAGCCATCTTTTCTCTGCTGTTCAGGCATTTAACAAACAGACTCCAGAGACTTGCATCATAGCTCTGCTTTTGAAAGGGCTCTCTAAAGTTTCACCTCTGCTTTTTGAAATGTACTGTTTAGAAGATGTACAGTAAAAACTGCTTGTTTGATTGAAGCTGTTAAAACGGGTTACAGATTCTGTGCACAAGTAGAATTTAGGCCATGATAAACTAATTTTTTCCCCTGATATGTAAAAGATGCAAAAATTCACATCTATTTATCAGCACGGCCATCTTCCTTTGTATAAAACACTGAACTTAACTCATTTCATTTCATTCTAAATGAATAAGAAATATACTGTACATCATAATGAACCTACTATATAATCAGGATTCATTACCCCAAAAGGCATATTTTTGACTAAATATTTTTACTAAATCTATCCTAGATGCTGAAAAAACATAGGTTTATTAGGGTCCTTCACAGTAAAGTTTGTAGATATTACCTAAAAATCACAACTATTTAATACATTTATTGTTAATCTAAATGATAATATAATTAATGCATTTTGATATTTTTTGTATAAAGGCATGTCAGAATAGCATTTATTTTTGGGAAATTTGGATTACTTTTGATGTGACATTTTGATGTGATTTTAATATTTAGACTCTTAAGGTGAATTGGTATGAAAAGCATAATTTTTTAAAGTCTTTGAAAATTCTTACTAATACAGACAGTATGTAAATATAATATAATAAGTTTTTGGTTTGGTAATTTTCTAACAGTTAAGCGGTATTACACTCGAAAAAAAAATTACATTTCATGTTTTGTCATTGTGTGTCATTTTCTGTTCATAATTTTAAGGCACCATTGCCTTCCTTGACCAAAACGCCCTAGGCTTACTGTGTGAAACAGGCCTAATACTGCAGTAGAATCCTTGAGGAAACCTGTATTGGCATCTTTAGAAAATTATGTGACCCACAGATCAAGCCCATAGGGGTTGTGCAGGTGAATCTAAAAGCATCAAGTCACCGTATAAGAACTTTGCTGACACAATCATTAAACATCATCCCATTACAGCAAAGGTCACTAGGTGTGAAACAAGCCAAATAAACAGAATGTGGCTGTTGACAAAAGGTGACCATAGACTCGTTTTTACAGACTTCTCATAAAATCCACCACATGCTCCCGTCTGCGGAGGGAAAGGCCTGGTGTAATATGCATTATGCATGAGTGGTGCCTCTAAAGACAGCTCATTGTGTTCAGAAGGGAGCAGTAGACCTGTGCTTTATTGTATGTTTATTGTACAGACAGATTTGAGTGTAATAAAATAAAACGCGTGCGCTGACTCACCCCAGGTGAAGGTGACAAAATATGCAGATTAAATGTTCACGCTAACAGCATGCGCTTGTCACAATATTATTAAAGCATTTCAGATTATTAAATCAATGCCGTTTACATCCTGCTGTTACTCCGTTTTTGCTTGCTTATATCTTTTATCCTTTCTTTCGTAGGTTTCAGTGTATTTGCAAAAATAATCAGAGGGGAATCAAGACCTTGTTAAATAACAGTGGTAGCTTGTACATTTACATTTAAGTGCAGATAATTATGATAAGTGAGAACGAAGAGACATTTTTCGCTTGACTCTTCCTTTTGACGCCTGTGGTAGGTGGTAATAAGTGGCTGAAGACTGTAGCCCGTGGACCATGTCTTCTCTGTCTTGTTATCCCAGCTCTAAATCTCTAGTATGTTGGCAGTCCAGGAGATGTGTATTCCCAAACACGCTCCCTAACTACCTCCCCCAATGGTAACCATCATCATGGCACACTCTCTCAAGTATTCCTGCACACACACCGCCTGTGGGCTATATATAGTAAGACTAATTGGGTGTGTTGGAAATCACCGTCGACCACGAGTGACACAGATGAAGTTGAAATGAATCTCAGGTGCATTGTTTTATTTTTGTTTTATTACCGTGTTTTTTCCCCCCTCATTCTTTGTAGTGGATGTTTCGCTGCATGGGAAAGTTCGTAGAATGCAGCGGCGGTTTATGTGACAGCTCATTTAAAGGAAAAAAGGTGTGAGAGAATGAAGAAGAGATGAAACGCTGTTTCTATAAATGACTTGCTTGTCCTTTTTTTTTTTTTTTTGTCAAGAGGGCCCTGGGCAGCTTCAGTCCCGTAAGGTGTCAGACAGGAGCGTCTCGCTCTTGATGTCGGAAATAAGTGACTTGTCACCAGGGAGGTAAACAAGCGCAGCATCTCTCATGTGTGCGAGCCGCTGATTGTGTTGCGGGTCAACAGGCAGAGACAAAAGCGACTGTGATTGTGAGACCGTGATGTGTCATTGACAGCCATTTGCATGCAGGTCAACCCATTTATTGAGTTGCCCGTTTATCAAATAACTAAAGCGGGCATTGTCATGCCTGTGAAAAACAGATTAAGTTGTGTTATGGCGAATAAATTCTTTTTAGCAATTTGTTCTCTAGGTGCTCACGGGAAGCTGCTGCGCTGCTGTACAGATGTGGCTTTGGTAAATCATGCTTATTGTGAGCAAGCAGCAATATAGCTCAATGAAATTGGTGGAGGGGTCAACTACTATTACAATTTGTTTTAGCCAAGTGATTTAAAATTAAAGTGGTTTTTATTCTTAGATTTTAAAATACTACAAAAAATCTATCATAGTATCTCAATATTAAAATAACACTCGTTGGTAGCTCCACAAGTTTGTGTAAAACCCAGTCTTTTTATTCAGCATGATTTGAGATTTTTTTTATTTAAATAGCTTTCTGGATTTTAGTAAAAGCAAAAATATTTTTGTCCTTGTCCTTGTCACAAATTTCTTTATTTGATTAGTACAAAGAGGTCAAGTCTTAAATTTGTATTTTTTTTTGTTGAATCATTTTAAATCCAAAAATGTATTGATTTATTTTTTTTGTGTGTGAATCTGGTGATATATTTGTAATTGTACTTCTGAATTCAATTTTTTTTTTTTTTTATATTTTAATCAAGTAGCGGAATTGTGCCTGTTCATATGGCCTAGTTATACGGACAGAATTAATGAGCGTATGTGTACATACTGTACGTTCACCTTAGTATGCATATGACTGTATGTAAACGCGCAGGCCACACACTGTTCTCCATGTGTTAATTCCACAGTCCCCCCTGCAGTTTACATGCTGAGGTGTATGTAACCTTCCTCTATCAGGTCATGTGTCTGAGTCTCCTAATAAGTGCTGAGAGGCCTCTCTCCAGTCATCGCGGTGACAAGAGCAAACCTTACCCGTCCACCGGGACTTACTCACACACTCTTTACCTGTCGTAATACCCACGACCTTTCCTGCAATAAGAGCACATCATCCATGGTTTGGAATATGGTTTGCTGATTAGACGAGAGTCTGTTCCTCCAGACTCCAGAAGAGGGCACGAGAGGACATTCGAAAGTTTGATAAGCATCAGCGGACTCAAGGAATCAAAAGTGAACCTCGCATACCAATTCCAAGCACATCCATTGTTTTCCTTTTGAAAGCAGTGTTAATGGTTTCGCATTTGATTTGTTTCATTTAATTAATTTATAACTTGAAGTTGGGGAGAAAAAAAATTAATCTGTATTTGTTTAGTTTTCCAGTTATTTTAAACATGCCTAAGATCAATTCACCTGAGGCAAAATTACATAAAATATTCAAATAGTTTTATTTTTATTATTTTAAGCACTCCACTTACAATTTTATTACATTTTATGCACAAAACTAGCAGATTGGGTATTAAAAAATAATCTTAATTCAGAATTCTTTTTATAAAACAGTGCATAAATAGATATGAACCATCTTTTATGGAAACAGGTACTTTGTAATCAAGTCAAATTTTTACTATATGCCAGGCAACAAATATCAGTGAGAGTTTCCATCCGTCCAGACACAGATATATGATAGGTGACGCACCCTTTCTCAAAACAGAAACTAATGCCGGCAGAGCAGAGATAGCTCATCTTGTCAGCCACTGAATCATAATGAGAAAATGTGAAGCATATTTTTATTTATTTTTTCACCTGTCCGTGCATTTCTCTAAATAATCTCTATTAATTTGGGAGGCAGCACTGGAGAAACCGAAGCCAAGAGATGCGTAAAACTCTGTTTTTGTGGTGTATTGGATGTTCAGTCACAGGATATTGCTTGTAATCAGCAGTATCGGAGAACAAGAAAGTCATTGTCTTACCCCTCATTTCCCGTCCGGTTCAAATGGTCCGAGTGAGGCAAATATTAGATCAACAACATGTATGGAAATATATGATTACAAAGAGAAGCTTTTACGCCGCAGACACCTCTGCGAGATGCTGGTTCTCCTGTTTCATTATTCATCTCCCAAATACAATTTTACATCATATTTTATTCACAAGTTTCTCTGCGCTTAAAAACGACACCGTAAAAGTTAATTGCAGTGAAGTTTTTGAAGAACGCTCACAAGGGCAAACGTGTGTTTATGAATAACATCTGCAGTCTATTTTTCACCCATTTGGTCTATTTTACAATATTGATCAGCGCAAAAGATTATCAATGAAATGAGCGTGGCCTTTTAAAATATAGCCTCATCCATCATAAATGCCCTTTATGAGACATTCGCCGTGTTTCTCTTTCCTTTGTTCCTTGTGCGTCTCTCTTCCTCTGCTCTTCTTTCGGGAGTGTCTGTTTTATCATCATTTGCCCCCCTTTTTTTAATGCCCCTCCTTACCATTAGCCATACGCTTGACACATCCTGCGTTTGTTATAAGACTGTCTGCAGGCTGTGTAGATGCTAAAGACAATTTAGTTTCTCACTAGTCCTGTGAGATTTGTGAACCGCCGCTACAAAGAAAAGGACCTCTGGGGTCGAGGCGGACTAATATGTTAACTTATTTGGAACAATCAATTTATTGCGCGTATAACTTTGAATTAGGTGAGCACGTGTCTCTTCTTCTCTCGCTCTCCCTCACATACACAGGTGGCCGTATATTCATATCGGCGCATGTTTAATCACACAGAGAGACATGCAACTTCTGCCGCTCTCTGCCGCCCTAATTGCATTCGTCTTTCTGACTTCTATGAAAGCCTCTCTGAAACTCATTTCACTGGAGACAAGGAAACACGAGCTGGCAGCTTTGACGGAGCTCTCATTTTGTCTGTCTATAAAGGGCCGAGAGGCCTCTTGTTTGAAACAAAGAGCACTAAATTACAGCGTGTCATCACCTCTCTCCAGAAATTCTTGATTGTAGCCAGGGCGCCTGTGGATGTCCAAGGCATTAATGGCAAAAATATATGCCATCAGCTCCCACTGACGAAGCACGGAGGCTACCTGAATAGCCATTTATTGGAATGAAAGGAACTCCATGCCAATGAGTTGTGATTGCTTCCATAATAATGGAATGTTCCTGAATTGTTCTGATTGGCACGGCTATTGGATGCTCATTTAAGTGTGACCAATTACACCCATCATCCTGTCACATTATTTTTTTATTTATTTATTTTCACTTTTTTTTTCCTCCACACCAAACTGCCAGATTAATTGGAAAGTTGAGCTCCCTTTTCAAAGTTTCCAAACTTGTTGCGACTCGCAACAATAGCCGGAGTACTTTTGCAGACTTTGATAGCGGCACGCTTCTGCATGACGGCCGATACAGAGAAGTCATCATCCGTCCACTTTGACACTCCACACCATGGCATTAACAGCCACCTAAGCGTGGAAAGAGCTGCGCACTTTGTGAAGGTTTCCTGCGGACAATTGCAGGTCACGGCTCAAAGCTCTCGCGGCCTGTCTGTCTGATGAGGGGGGAGTATGGAGTTCTTGTGCGCCGTTTATAGAGCATTAGAACTGCTGGGCACTCGCCCGCTTACCTGACAACACCGACTGAGTCGCAAGCGCCGGGGCGGTGGCTCTGCTGTGCTCAGTAGTACGGAATAAAATCCGTGCCGAATTTCTACCGCTTGTGGTGGCAGCCACCGAGGTCGCTTGGCTTTGTTTCTGAATTTCCTCCTTTCTTTTAAAAAAGAAAATCAATAACGTATTTTTGCTGTAGTGACATGAATGTTTATTAAATTTGATATCTAATAGAGTGAGGAGTGACTTCTTATCTCAAGCAAGTGAGAGGGATTCTTTTTCTCCTTCCCTTTGTCTTTTATTCACCGAATGGTTCGCAACCGAAGTCTTTTGGATTCTTTGCAGCTTATTGTCGACTGTTTCCCCCTTGCACTTCAATTCGTCTTTAATTAAGAAAAAATGTTGAGGCTGAAGGTGAATTGCAGATAATGAGCGGCAAGGTTGGCCTGTTTTTTTCCCCTTTCCCTCCGTGCGCCCTGTAAACCGCTCTTTATTTTCGCTGTCAACGGTGGCTGCTCCTCCAGGACAGCTAGAAGCCTAATGAGCTACAGGGGAGACAATAAAAGACTTTCCTCCCTCCTTCTCCTCTTTCTCTCTCTCTCTCTCTCTCCGTTTTTTCTTACTGTGTCTCTTGGTGTGACAGTAGGCCTTTGCCAGTCACCGGCTCGAAATCTGTTTTTGTAAGGGGGGAGTTAGGAATTTAATCAAACCTTGATTAGATGAGAATTTAATCAACTTCCATATTTGGAGAATATTTTTTTATTTGTGTGGATACAAAGCTGTCAAAAGGTGCAATTATTTTATTATTTTTTCCAAGTAAAAAACAAGGGTTTCTAAGCTGGCAATTAGTTGGTCAAAACTGTATTTCACTGGTGGAAGCCTGTCATCGAGTGGTTGAATACCATATTTATGGTATAACATCTAGCTAGCTTGGTTTGAAGCAGGTTAAGATGGATTTTCCATCATAGTTAGGCTGAGAAATGTGAATGTGATTTAGATTTTTCCGTCATGCTATTAAAAAGCAGGTTTGTTTCTTTATTCAAATTATTCTTTACACTGAAGGTGAATATTGTTGAAGTTAAAGAAGCAGCATTATCGAGATTCACCAAAGTTCAAAAATCTGTATTTGTTGGAAGTGTTAATAAGATTTATGAAATATTTGCTGAAATATTTGATGCTGTGAGGATATTGCAGAACATAACTATCTTGTGAGCAGTCTTGGCGGTCTGTGTCAAATGTTGGAGACAATCGATTGAATCAAAGTAGGACTAAGAGGGCTTTATTTTTGCATGGCTATTCAGTTACCGACCATAAAGTAGTAAAGTTGTGTTAATATGTATGTAGCTGTGCATTTAATATTTAACAGCTGTTGACAGAAATGTTAAATGACAGACAGAAATAAACTAAAATGCAAACTTTTGTCTACCATTTTGAATATGTAATTCTTAACTGGTAGTGTGATGAGAAAAATAAGTCATTTACCGGTAAATCATATCATATTGTTAATAATTAAGTTAATAAACTTACCTTGCTTACCTGGTAGCCTTTAGTAAATTCACTTGTATAACACAATTACTTCAAAATGAAAAGACTGTATTAAACCCATCCCCTCCCAAGCAAGCTTAATTTTGGGAACTTGTCATTTAATAAAGCCTGCATATGACCCTAATTTTGGGGAATGTTATTTCTCTCCTTCACCCGTGAGAACTGTTTGCTAAATACACTCAGTTCATAGAGATTAATGTAGTGGTATAATAATGGCAGTTAATATTTACAATCAGTTTCTGAACTGAACTATAAAGTGCTTAAAGCAAAGTTTAATTGTAGTTTGACTAGGCCTCTATATCTAGATGTCCTTTGACTTTCCAATTACTGACTGAGTATCTTGTTACCCCTGCCCTTTATCTTAACAGGGGGAAATCTCAGATCTCACCTTTTTCACAAGAAAGTGGGTACTTTAGATATCCTTGTGTTTGATACCTCAGAGCATGCTCCAGGCAAGGTTAGCATCTTGTAAACCTGAATAAAGGGACTAAATGCAGCCTCAAGGACTCAATGCCATTTTTTTCCCCCAAAAAAAATCCAAAAATCAAATCAAATCCAAAAATAAAATAAAATAAAAATATTTAAATATTTTTCCCTCTTGGATGTCACGAACACTTACACCACATCGTAGATGATGTTTTGCATTGGAAACTTTTTTTGTAATAAGTAAAAAGACTACTTTTTTTTGCTAGAATTGTATGAATCCTAAGTACATGCACTTAAATAGCATTTGTATTTATTTCACTTTCCTTGATTTAGCAAAATTGCATTTCTTTAACGGCACTTGATTTAAAATCATACGCATAGAAAAATTTGTTCAAGTGAAAATTTAGTTGACATGTAATTTGTTTTTCTTCACGCATCACGTTTCACGTTTAATCTCAAGTCTGCTCTTCGCTTATGCGGTTTTGTAATATATTGTTTTTTTTGACTGATTTTTTTTTTTTTTTTTATATTTGTAGAGATGATGCCATAACTGCTGGAGAGTTGAAAATGTGAAAAATAATTTGAACATAAATATTACAATGTTTTATTTTTGTTTCACTTTTTACATTATAATTTTACACACTAGTACATTCAGTTGTGTAATCATTTTATTAGCAGTAGCCAAACTCAAGTTTGGTTGATTCATTTGTTTAATTAGGGCACAGCAGTAAAAATGTTGTGCTCATGAAAACCCAAGATTTAATTCTGCTCAAATTCTGTGTGTTTTCATCTTAGTTTTTATGGGTTTATTTTAATGGTTTAATTACACTGTAGTATTCAAAATGGTGTTGAATTCATAAAACGTTAACAATTTAAAAACTCATTACAATTTTAGCAATAGTAGTGCCTTATGAAATGTGTTTTATATTTTCAAAGATTCTGTTTAGTCTGTTTTATTTATTATTTATATGGATAGTGTGTAACCAATACCAATAAATATAAAAATGGCGGTTAATATGTCAAATAAATGGACATTTGAAATTTAATCAAAGTAAATTGTTTTCGTTTCTTTTTTTTTGGTACTCTACAACAGTTTTACTGTTTTCATTAAATTAGGCAAAACTGTATGATAGTGTTTTCTATGTATTGTGCATTTTATCATGAATAAACTGTATTATTATTATAATTACTATTATTGTTAATTTGAGAAGTTACTAAACTGCACAGAAATGTATTTAAATGTTTTTTTTTTTATTTATAATTTTTTGAAACTTGCACTACATTATTATTTTATACATTATATTGCGTTTTTATGATTGAGGTCTACAATTCAGTCTGAAATGTAAAAATCACAGGTTCCTAAAATGCCTCTGAAACACCTTTTGTTCCTGCTCTTGAGAAGACTGTGAAGCCGATCACTAACAGAATTGCTAACTATAGGATCAAGAGAGGTTGTTCTGGTTTTGACCTTTTTGGTGATTCAGGTGTCATTCACACAAGTACGCATTAGAGCGGTCAGTTGGCCATGTCTTTCTGGAAAAGAGACGTATGACTTGCAGCAGCCAATGGTCTCAATAATTGTATGGGCATGGAGATGAGGCCAGGTGTAAATGAGAATGGCTCTCTCGACTTTTCTCTTGCTCTTTCTCATGATGCCTTGTAAATCTGGCAGGAGGCATGTCTGAGTGGCTCCTTGCTTCTGCCTTTGAGAAGGACTAGTTGTGTCATTGCCCTGAATATGTAAAAAATCCTCTAGCTGCAGTGCTGTCCACATTCTTTTTACTTGTATGGAGTCTTTATGCACTTAAATTTGTAGGTTTGAAGAAACCCGAAAAAAGCGAGGTGTATACGTTGTCGTTTCCATTGAACATTAGAGCATTATTAAGCAGAGAAGAAAAGAAATAAAAATAAATGTACACTCATGTTTTTACCTATTCAGTGTTTTTTTCCCCATCTTTTGCGGAAAAAAACATTTTTTAAAGCCATTTTTTATATAAAAAAGAATTTTTCCCTTTGTTATTCATATATAAAAAAATCTATATCGTGTGAAGTGATAGATACAGATTAATCTGAGAATGTGAACTTCATTAAATTGCTCTTGGATAATAGTGGCATAGAATTACTGTCTCATGTTTAAAATGCTAATAAGTTCACACCATATTATGACTGTCACAGAAAATTATCAGAAAGTTCCTGGGGTTGTTTGCGAATGTTCAAATGAAGTCAGACTCCGAGTTTTCAAAGGAAGTTGATGAGTTAAGATAATCATGCTGTGGCTGATTTTAAATATTTTAAAAGCAGCGATCTTCAACAGGGGGTCAGTGGCAGCACTGCATGGGGTACACCAATTATTGTTTGATCTCATACTAATTTCTATGGTAAATTGAAAATCTACAAAACTACCATATTAAGACAACTTCAAAACTAAAGTCGAGAAAAGTTTATCTAAATATTAAATTTTACCTCAGTTTTTAAATATATTATTTAAAATGTGCAATTCTGTATACTGGTATCGATTAATCCCTTAGCAGTTTGTGAAAAACAAAAAAATTATAATACTAAAAAAAATCCGTTGTGGATTGTTTCTTTTGCTATTGAACCAAATGAGACTACAAAAATTATATTTGTTATAGTTTCCGTTCACGATGCAGAAATCTGCACAAATATGAAACCTGTTGAGAACCCCAAAACATGAAAATAGTCCATAGGTGCTCTCTTTTGTGTCTCTTTATCTAGCGGGGCATATTGTAAAGGGTTGAAGACCAGAAGCTCAAAAGCTTTGTCTAATTTTTATTTAGCAAACATGTGCTACATATCCCGTCCCTAAAAGCCTAGCTTGACTGCATTACTACCGGGGCTGCAATTATTATTTAGTTTATTTAGTCTGCTGGAAAGTGGCATTTTTATGGGGGTTTAGGGAACATGTGTGAAATTCCTCATCTATTAATATTTTGAGAACCAGTGAGAGAAACTAGTGTGTTGTGATATAGTTTGGTTGAATTTGGGGCAAAGCCATGGGGATGTTGCATAAACAGCTATTTATTACAAGTGCCCAGTACTGATTAGTTGTGTATAAATAATATAAATTAGAATCATTTCATGCATAGAACAATTGATGGTTGTAACTATAACAGATTTATCACTTTCTAAGAACCTATCATAGCGTTTACCTCCAATATGAAAAGCTAAATCGATGACATACCCCACAGTGCTAGTGTTTAGAAATATTAAACAGTTGAAAGGTCTTCTAAATATTGACCTGTTTCAAATATGGGCGAACACGTTCTCTCTCTGTGCTGCTCAATGGATATTCAGTGTTCTATATTCCTGTCCATATAGCATGTATTTCCAGCTGTTGAGAATGATTCTCTTTGCCAGTCTCTCTACCTGTGCATTACAGAGCTTAAGGCAAAAAGAGACTCTGACTGGATTTTATCTATATCTTTTTTTTTTTTTTTTTTTTTTTTTTTTCCGGAGAGCCCGTGCTAATGTTTATCCTCAGCTTAACGGCACGGTAATGTCGTGCTGTCAAAAAAGGAGGGCGTGAAAGGGCTCCGTCTCAATGATTTGCTAGAAGAGAAATGCAATTAGCCTACGAGATCCACCACTAACTGCTTCCATCCAAATCTGCAATCCACGGCACACTATGACAACAGCATTATATGCCATGACTACAAATGTGTCCCATGCTCTTCTCCCAGGCTCCATTAGTAATTGTAATGAATGTAATGTATCACAAGTAAGTGCTGGAGGTTAAGACATAAATCCACGAGCTTAAAAAAAGAAAGGGAAAAAAAAAAAAAAACAGTAAACATATCGAAAGAGAGTGTTGCATGAATAATGCAGCTGCCTGCACCGAAATCAAAGCAATATCCAGTTTGTAAATTAGTGTCAGTGCAAGTCCTTTTAGCCAAAGTCTAGAAATCTGACATGCTACTCCATTTCTGCCTACTTCACTTCTGAATAAGAAATACTCTCAGAAAGGATAAAAAAAACATAAATGAAATGTTAATGAAACTTCTTGAGTGGAAACTTTTTGTACATTTGGTTTGTCTCATACACTGCCTGCAGGCAGACGGCTTATTAAAATGACCCCCCACCTTCGCTCGTGACTTTGCCTGACTTGGTCATTGTGTGTGACTTTTCTTTCCCGACTTTGTGCCTGTGGCAATGTCATTAATGAAAAGACAGACTTCGAAGTAGAAGAATTTATTATTCATGTGTGTTGTTTACCCGAAGATGAAAGGACATAAACTGTGGTCTGTGTAGTGGTGACCGTCGGGCACTGTCTTGTAACTCCTTTTGGCTGGTGTGAGGTTTAATATCATTGCAGAGATGTTGTTCATAAACAGTGGGTTAGTGTTTTCGTTTATACCAATATTCAAATCAAACTGTGCTGCCCGGAGGCATACACAGTATCATAATGTGTACCCCAGGGCAACTTTGCATCTCCTACAAGGAAAGATCCATCTATAATTCATAAATTCACCAATATGACCTTAACAGAAGTGTAGTTGTTGGATAGGGCTGGAGTTCACGACATGTGAAGCATTGAGCTCAGACATGTTCCTTCTCCAGTTCCGGCCCGTAGATTTGTTTCTAATGCTCGGTATTTAGTTAACAAGTGTTTGTTTTTCCTCTTCAGTATGCATGGCACGCTCTTTTCTGTAAACCTCTGTGCTTGAGATGAAAAGGGGAACACTGGAGAACATGCGTAATCCTTTCAGAAGTCAGTGTTTGCGGGTTTTCGGTACCATCAACCCACCATACCCATAATCACCCCCTTCTGTGTGAGATAAGAGATCTCATATGACAACGTAATGAGCATGGAACATCATCCTGGTTGGGTAAACACCATTTCCAGACCTTGTCAAGCAAGGCAGATGTTTCTGGAACGTCCATGGGTGGCTGCTTATTTAATGACTGGACTCGTTCTGGAGGAGAGGCCCCAGTGTGGCTTCTCAGAACTCAGCCTTGGTGACATTTAAGAAAGGTTGAAATAATTACTGGCATGAAAGCCTCCAAATCAGACAAATTTAACCCAGATGTTACAGAAAGGCTAAGTGGGAAATGCCAGCCCCTAATTAAGTGCTTAATCGGAGAGGTGTTGAAACGGATAGGCTAGTTTGATGTCTAAGCTGAAAAGCTCATTAAAGATATGTCATTTGACCCTTGTTCCTTAATCTCCCTTAAGAATTACACCCCACCGTCCAATGACGGAGGTAATAAAGCGTCCGGGCTGATAAAAGGTACACCAAAATACCACTGCTCATCAAATTAAGCTTCAAATGCTGTGAAGGATGCTCTGGAACAAAATGTCTGTGTAGGAGAGAAAAATTGCTAACTTGAAATCAGTCCATATGTGCATAGAAAAATTTAAGTGATTGTCCTTTCACAGTTCCTTCTCAGCTACCTTGCTGTCTCAGGGTTCATGCACATTATACTGATATTTCTTCATTTGAACAGGGCCAATCACCTGTTAATTTATTGTGCATGGGCAAAAGCTGGGCCAACATGAATATTTATGTACCTCTGTGCATGTATGTGTTTATTTGTTCTTTTTTAAAATTATGTACAGTATGTAAGTGAAATATTTCAACGAAGGTTCAAAGTCTTTCTCCAATTGAATACGTAGGAGTTTGGTAAAGGTCAGGTTACTGAAGTCAGTAAATTTAAAGTTTAATTTAAAAGTTTAATCATACTAGTATCTCTTACTTTAAAATATAGGAGGTTGTTGTTTTATATAAGTACTGAGGTACATGAGGTGACATCCATTTTGCCATTAAAAAAAAAAAAAACTAACTTTTCCTAAACTTGTCTGCATTGTTGCACAATGGATGGATGACAGGTGCCACTTAAGTCATATATGACATCTGCTGACACATGCATACCTAAGGTTAAAGTGTGGCATAGAGTGTTTTTTTTAAACCGTGGTCAGAATGGCCATCAAGCCTTCGGCCCGAACTCAACTTTAACCATGTATTTGTCTCTAACGTCATTCCCCCTTTCTCATTCTGTTTCCAAGTCTTTTCTCTGTCTCTTCCGAGCACGTATTGTTTTCCATATGCCATCCACATCCCCCTGCTGGGCACGGAGCATCTTTCCCTCTCAGCACATTCAGCGCAATCAGTTGCGTTTTCACCGCGCCGCATGCAGCAAAACATACAAGCAAGACAATGAAGAAGAGAGAGGGGAATGGGGGCCATAAATGGGACCAATTTGCCTTCTCCTTCTGTCTTTGTTTTTTAATGAGCACATTTTCCCACCAGCAGGTTAAAAATATCAAGCCCTCCCTAAATGATCATATTCACCAATGCCTCGCCGTTCGAGCCCACTTTGCCAGACTGGTGACATTTTCTCTAGATGCAATGAGTGCTGTTGCCTTCCATACACATAGACACACACATACACATGTAAAATGCTTATAAATGAGACATGTGTGCTGGCAGCTGTGTGCATCTTTTCCTGTTTTGGAGAGGAGAAACTCTAGGATTGCTCCAATGGGTCTGCCCACCTGCTCCTCTGTGTTGACTTGCCCTTTCACATTCCCATTCTCTCTTATTTCCTGTTTCTCTCTCTTTTATCTAACTTCTAACTAAATCTTTTCTTGTTCTGTTTCTAAGTTCTACTCCTACTACAAATCCCCCCCAAACCCCACCCCACCCCCACATATCGCTCCTTCCATTCTCTTTCACATTGCCCGTGTTTGCTCTTATCGGAACAAGAGTGAGGATGTGCAGTAAATTGTGAGGAACTGTCCTCTCGCTGAAGTGCATCTGACAGCCCATGATCACACACAAAGCCTGTGTATAATTCTGTTTGTCCTGATTCTCAGACATGATAATGCAGCGCTGATGTCTTTGCCCAGCTATTGGATTACTTAACAAGCAGATAGGATTTCTGACACGCAGGTTATAAAACAACACAATAAGAGACATGGTGCGGATAATTGATCTTGTTAAACCATTTGTTCCAGATGTCAAAAGTCTTGGGTGGACTTGCGCTGAAGAATACATCTTAATACTCCAAAGTAGATCTGGCTCAGACATTACACAATAAAAGCAATGTAAACTGAGTAAATGCCTTATAAACTCGGTCTGACTGAGCTACTCATATCAGGGTCATTACAGGGTATGAATGAGGTGCTGAATAGGTGCCTGTGCTGTTCTGCCACACGTCAGCAGCACTTATTTTTCCCTCGAGGCAGCAATATGACTCCTCTAAATCTATTCGCAACATCTGTTTTGATCAGCGTAAGAGATTTCAATGTAGCTCGCACTGAATATATCACAGCCTTCTATGAGGCAGCGTCATGGTTACAAGAAGCCCAATTAGAGTCACTAAAAGCCTTTTATGCCTTACGTATAGACGAGTCAGATAAATGACACAGTGCATTTTAGATTTCTTTTATCGCTACATCCATTCTGGAGTCACTTTCTTTCTCACAGCGGGGTGCAGTGGTTCAGCGCCAAGGTCGGGTCGTGTTGTCAGTCAGTGAAACGGCTCTTAACTCAGGTGTGGTCTTTATATATGCATTCTCACGAAGAGGTTGGCGTTATATCAACATACTGAGACTTTTCTGTCTATCTGCTTGCGTCGATGTGAAGTGTTATGGTTGGCCAGAAACGGCTTAGAACCTTGTTACATTGAGCAAATAGTCATTAAAAGCAAATGAAAAGCAACTGTGGATGCCAGGCATGGATCTGTGCAGCAGTCGTTGGGGGAGGTGACGAATATGTTATAAATACACAGGAATTGTCTTTTTAAAAGTATCTTTAGTCCTTAACAAACTTTTAGAAACAAACCTAACCAAGTCAGATTTGATGCATTATGATGCGTCTTTATTTCCACTAAGAATTTGCTTAATTATTATTACGGTACTTTTTAAATTTCTTAATACTTATTTTCCTTTTACATTTAGGTTACCTTCATTTAATGCTCACTTTGAATTAATCTTTAGAACAATAATAATTTAATGTTAAAATACAACTTTTGTGAAGTGTTTTATGAAGAAATGAATGTTTGTATTGTTATGTTGTGATGTCTGAATTTACTTGTAGTATGTAAAAATTATTTGTAGTAATAATAATAATAATAATAATAATAATAATAATAATAATAAAAATAATAATGTAATATTGGTGAATAACTTAATATTAGTTGCAGCAGAGAATACTAGTGCTGTTTTTTTGTCAATAAAGTATAATCTATAATAAGCATGTTTATAGGAACCCAGTTTGCGCTGAAACAAATTATAACAATTCATCATTTAGTGCCTGGTTAAACTGAATCATGAGTGGTTTGAGAATTACATACTTTCCTTTTTGTGATTGAAAGAGTGCATAAAAGTACTGCAGCTGTTCCCCCTCATGCTTTATGTTTGCTTTGGATATAAATAATGCTATTGGCAGAGGACTGTGTAAGAGACAGGGATTCTCGTATTGATTTCTTGTCGAAAGAGTAGCCACGTGCTTTTGATTACAGGCGTGAAAGCAAGAAAGTGGTGGAAACACTGCAGGTGTGTCTGTGCATAAGAAAGGAGAGTCTGAAGTCCATCCCTACGGGTTGTGGTTTCACCCTGTACTGGAGTTAATAGAGGTCACTGCAGTATGGTCAGGAGACTGAGCCTCTATTTTCTCCACCCACTGAGGAGAAATGATAGCCAAAGCTGAAGTCACTACCCTTCTGGATATGAGCTCAGTCTCACCCACACATGCTTCAACATCATCGTTTTCATCCTCTTCACTCAGCATTTATTCATTTGTATTTCCCATTAAGCATAATTAAAGCTGTGGTTCATCAAAAGAATGTAAAGCAATTTATTCACCCTTGCCCACTTGTATAATGTCTACGTGTTTAAAAATGACAGAAAAACACATAAAAAAGTAGTCTATATTACAGCTCCGACGCTGAGTCAGTGAGTTAATTAAAGAACTGAATCGGTCCAATTTGTGAGCAAATCATTGTTTTGAGCTGTATCTTCAGCAAGTTTCTTTATCCGAGTAGGATCTGACAGGGTCTGTTTGTCGCGTTTAACCAACAGATTCTTTGAACACTGAAGGTGAATATTATTAATGATCATTTATGACTTAAAATATTGAATAAAATAAGTAAAGTACTATAAAGTAAATTGTTAAAACGCACAGCTTGTGTATGTGTGTATATTTGGCTTTATTTCTTTCTTTCCTCTTTGCATTGGTCTCTAGTACTTTCTCTGTACTTTCTCACTTAATAATTGGCTATGTCTCAGCACAATGCTCTGGCTCTATCCCTGAATGAACTTTAATTCAGAAAGTGTTTCTGGAGTATGCCTGTTATCTCGACTGCAGCCCACTACCTTGAGGGACTCGTTGAGAGCTTGTTCGTCAGTCAGAATATTTAATAATAGCACATTTCTTCTCCATTGTTTTGTTTCTTTTTTTAAAAAAAAATAATTCAAATCCTCTTTGCAAATGAACCGTAACATAAGTCTCAGTTGTCTGGCATAATTAGTCCTGAATAGCCCTGCTGACATAAACTCATAATTGGTTTGAAACCATAGAACCAATTGGTCACCCATTTCATTAGTCACAGTATGGTTTTCAGGCTCTTATTTAAGAAAAACAACTACAGCGGCAATAGTGAGTCATTTAAAATGTTAGTCTGTTCAGTTGTTTTAAAATATAAAATCCATTTAAATAATATTAAATTGTTGTTGATAACAAAGGACTGAGTTATGGGTGCACAATTTGAAAAGAAAGAACATTTTCCAGACTTGATGGATTAAGCCACTGCCAACTTTTAAACTTTGCAGTTTCTTTTACAGATGGAAGAGTTTTTAAAGACTTAAACAAACCGTCTTCACCCCGTTGCGTCGCCTGCCCTCATTAAACACAACAATTACATTTGTGTATCAAATCAACACCCAATTCATGCAGTGTGACATTATCATCTGTATGAGGCTCGGCGCTTTTACCAAGCAGGAAGCGAGTTAAGGAACAATTAGTGGCATGATGGGAGGAGATATTTAATGCCTAATCTTCCTTTTTGCGAAAACACAAAGAGATAACAGGGCCACCGATGGCAGCTGTGACAGCAGTTCTGCTGAGCTCGTAAAGCGATCACAGAGAGAAGGAAGGGGGTCGAGAATAAAAGATTAGTGTGCAAAACCATGAAGCTGGGCCCAGCCCGCCGACTTGGGCTGAAATATATCAGTGTGTCTGACACAGATTTTGTTTACGGTAATTAACATTATTTCCTTTTCCCTTACAATTTCTTTTCGGGCATGAATGTGGGGCGCCATCTGGGGAGTTCATTCAGACTGTTGTATCTGCCCATGCTTTCCCCATGCGAGCAGTACATGCATTTATGACTGTACAATATGGCCTGATTGAATGAAGGTGTATGAATGTGGTACAATGTCCATTATGAATGATTACACCTGCCAGCTCTTACAATAGCAGCTTTAGAAAGCGCTGGAAATTACAGAAGAGACTTAGTGAGGAAGAATAAAACTAACTGGAGGTTTTTAAGAAACCTACACATCCGTTTCGGGTTTCTAAACTGGGGTGTAGACAAATGCTACCTAAGAATTCATTTCGAGGTTTATAAGCAGTTGCGAACGTGCCGTATATGAACGCTGTTCTGAATTATTCAGTCCTCTAAACTTTAAATGGATATTGTCTTTATTTATACTCATGAATATTCACATTAGGACTCATTCAAAGTTAATAGGTGGTTAGCGTTGACAAACATAGTGATCTCCCTCAAGGACACTGTGTAGAGTCTGGCACAGGTACCAGAGCAGCTTCTTCTGTTTTAGGTGTGCCATTGAATCGCACTTTCAAAGGAGGAAGCGAGAAAGAAAACACTTACTGCAGATGAGAGAACTGTTCTAACGACCGTCTTCAAAGCAGAATGGCCTCTTTGAATGATTCTTTGGAAAATGTGTATTGAATATGGACTTTGAGACAGAGGCTCCCATACTGAGTCAAAAATAAAGCTCAACTTTGATTGCAATTTTGATGTGGCCTCTCTGAAAAGTAAATTGTTTGCCAGGTTTTTGCACCATTCACAAGTCACAACTGAATTGAAAATGTGTTTTTAAATCAGTTTACAAATTTGAATTGGGGTAGCAACAGGGTTCATAATTTCAAAGTTTGTATTTTTCATGCAAGGAAGTGGAAAAATGAATTTCAGTTTTGTGACAGAAAAATGATTTTAGCGTTTATGCAGTCACTCGGCAAAACCACGTTAATTAATTTGTTGCTAAATATTGTGTCAGTAGTTGTTTTTGTAGGAAATGGTAAATTCTCTCATCTTTAACGTTTCATTTAAAGCAAGCTGCCAAAATGTTGCTTTTTTTGCTGAAAACCAGTCCTGCTGTCATAGACCTCAAATCTTCTTTAAACACAGTGCCTGTGTTTTGGACAAGGTTTGATGTCAGTAATGCAGAACATCACTTGCTCCCTATTTGCACCGTTCTTTTTTTAATGTATGAAAACGAACAATTCTCAGTCTTATAAAACTTTTTCTTTTTGTGTGGCTCGTAAAAGGGAGAAAATCATAAGTGTGGAAATGATGGCTGAATTTTCAGTTTTGATTGAACTATTCCTATAATGAAGTTATTGATCCTTTGACCCATATGCTTGGCCTGTCAAATTCACAAGAGTAAAGAACATGACCTTCAAAGTAATGTTATTTTTCTTCTGTCCTGTATATACGAGTTTCATCCATATGTCATGGACAGAATACTTAAAGACATGGATAATATTCTGTAGGGTGATATAACTGGTTTAGGTTGGTGGTGAATTATTATTTGTGCAATATGAATTTTTTTTTTCAAATGTTTTTTTTTTTTTGAAAGACAACCAGCTGAAGTGACATTATCTCACTGACATTTACAGACATTTGTGCTACAGTTTCAGATGTCAAAAAAGCATGTCTTACTCAAAATTAGAAGACATTGTCTACCCTCAAGACTTCCCAGATGTTCGTGCGCTGCCCTTGGTATTTCAGTTAAAACCTTCTCTATATATTTTTAAACCTTCTTGTCAGGTTGATCACCATTAAGCGATCTTCAAGTTCATCCCAAGTATACTTGGGCAATACCCTTTTGTGCTTTTATACTGTGATAAATATACCCCTTTCACTTAAATGAATTGTTTTGCCTTTTCCCAAGCAGTTCTTAGTAAATTTAACATGTTTTAGTTCTGATGCCATCTGTTCCTTAAAGACCACAGAGATGTTACTTTTTTGTAGCTCTTTGTCTTTGTCTCAAGTGTGTGCTTTAAAGAGGAACATTGTGTCCTTTCTACTCAAGTTTCGAGAAAATTATGTTCCTACAGGATGTTCTTGATGGCATTTGTGCACGATCAAGGGCACTGAGGACAACGAAGTTAATGTAAAACTGCAATTAAGGATCCTTTTTGTGATAGTTTCCCATGTGCTTGTCCTTTTGAATAAATGTGCGTATACCAAACTACTTAATCATATTTCAGAGACAAATCTGTACCCAAATGTGAGGTAAAACTGACAAAATCCCCTTTTGCAGACGTTTGAAGTCACTTATTAAATGCTACTATTTTCATTCATTTTCCTCAGTTGTGTAAGTTTTCAGAAATGCAGTAATAACAGCACTGAAGAGAAAATGTAAAATTTTACAGTTCGCACAAGTAATAAAAACATACATAAAAAAATGTTATGTGCATTTTAAAATGTGTTGTTTTACTTTAAACAAAAAGATTGATGTTGATGCCATCATTTGAAAGTATAGTTTCTAGTCATGTCAGCTTTTCATTTTTCCTCTGGCCTTATTAGTATACAATATAAATACAGAAGAGTCGAGTTTTAAATAGGAAAAATATCGAAATCTTGGATACTGGTCTAATTAGATTCAATGAGATATGCTAAGCTATGCTAAAAGTGCTATCGCCAGATCTGGAGATCGACTGAATAGATTAAAAAATGGCAAACCTATTATTAACTAACTTATTAACTGTGGGGGGATTGGAAAATAAGCCCGTTTCCAAAAAAATTGGATTGTTCCTTTTAATATGTCATTGATAAAATAGATTAATTTCTTTATCTTTGTGATCAACAATGTAAAAATGTCAAACTTTGTCTTTTAAGGATGTTTTCATTTTCAAGCTGCAAGACTGCTTGTTTTTTTCAGGATAAGTGCTGTGCATGGATGGACATGATAAAAAAATGGTTTCTATATAAATAGATTCTTTTAAAATCTTTTTTTTTTGACAGTCAGAAGCGGCACATACAATCTGAGCTCCTATTTGTTTCTGGCATTGCAGCTTTTATTTTTCTGAGAAGACTTTCTACTGAAAGTTGGAACGTGACTGAAGATTTGCTCCCATTTGCTCCCATGTTTAGGTTTGATGCAGGCCAGTCTAATTCTTCCAAACAGACTCACTAAGTCATTTCATTTAGTACTTGCTTTGTGCATTGGAGCAAAGACTTGTCAGCTTCCTGCCTGCAAAAAATAGTACCTCGTAGAGTTTGACACTTCAGGAAAAAATACTGTAAACTAAGCTGAAATAATGATATTGTGTAATATTTAGTTCACTTGCTCACAGGTACATTTTACAAAGTTGCAACAATTGCTTTAGTTTTTTCATGAATCACAAATTGGGACAATGATTCAGTGAATATTATTAGTAGTATTATTAATAATATTAGTAATGTTTTTTTGTATTTCTCTAAGATATAAAACATTGTTTTTTTTTTTTCAGATTTCCAAAACAGTTTTTGCAAACATAATAATAATTTACTCGTGTTATATATATGCATGTTGCTGGCAAAAGTTTATGTATTATAAATTGTTAATGAAATGATTTAATAATTAGTTTAGTCATGCTAAAACCCAGTGATGGACAGGTTTAAGGGCTGAGTTAGGTGTGGGTCATTCGTACGATTGAGGTCATACGAATTAGCCACCTCTTAAAATATGTAAAAATTACTGTGAGCTATTTAATCTTCCTCTATGGTAGCATGGCTGTAGCAGCTCTTTAGAAAATGAACTCTGCATAGTTTCAGAGTTGATCTTTTAACGCTGATCCCCTCCACTCCCTCCTCTGTTAAAGGTGCTGTGGGTGATTACAGCTCCTGGGGGTCTACTGCTGGATGGTTCCCCTGGGGACAGCTGTCCACATGGGAGCAGCCTCTCTAGAGAGCCCAAATTAGAGGGTGTGTGACAGGTGCGGCGAGGGGGGCATGACGGCCGCCAAATTCCTCTGTGCATTGGATGGATACAGAGAGCGGGAGAGAGAGAGAGAAAGTGAGTGTGTGAGAGAGGGCTGAAATATTTATGATCAACGACTTCACAGGGCAGTGCAGGGCTTCAGCACTGTCCCCCTGGGGAGCAAGTGGACTCAGTCAGTGTGCCCGCCGGTCCAAGCTGACAGTCATTAGTGAGCATTACCTGAATGTGCACACACACACTTAAACATTCTCTCTCTCTATATATATATATATATATATATATATATATATATATATATATATATATATATATATATATATGCTGTATATATCTTGTTCACTCACTCTCTTCTACAGTATTGCCGTTTTGCCCTCCGCCAGCATGAGCAGTTTGAGCGGCATGAGTTATATAAATGCCTTTTGATTTTTATTGTATCTGTCACTTGTTCACAATGTGATGATGACAAGTGCACGGTCCAGTGGCCTGAATGGTCAGAGGAAAAGGCGATAGCACCCTTATCTGACATGATTTAGCTGTACGTTGCAAGATGACTGGTGCCAGAGATAAAAGAATGGCCATGTTTATCCCATTAAGCAGCTTGGTTTTGTATTGAATAGACCTTTAATTCTTGTCCCCTCTCTCCACGCTTTGATCCAGGTATCTATGCGCTGTGCCGTTGTGACCACGTTCCAAGAAATCCATTTACTCTTTTAAAATCCACACTGAAAAGGCTTGTTCACGCTAAACAACACATTCTCTGGACCGCTCTAAAGATGAGGTGTGTGATCAGCCTTAAGAAAAACACACATGCCCGCACATTCAAGCACAGATTTTGTCCCGGCTGCCTGAGACTCCCTGCCAGCACTTGGCTGCATACTGCACCATGTCATTTGCATCCAAAAGCTCATTCTCTTGCTGTGCATCAAACAACTTGGTGTGCAATTACACACAATTAAGATCAAGATGCACTTGAGGCCATTATGACGCCTAGCTGAACACATTCGAACCACCGGGTTGTGCCCACTACACCCGTTCATCTCTGGATCCAGTGAAATGCTTAATTTGCCCAAAAACAATGGAGCAGTGACCTTTGGGTTATGCAATGGCAAGGTTGTCTGTAAATGGTGTATCAGATATTGGGTGACCTTGAATTTTTCTATTGACCACTAAATGGCACCTGAACACATCCATTGAAGGCTATTTCCTTCTTTTAAGGGTATTGTCCTGTAGACATCAACTTTTTTGTGTTGTAAAGCTAAATTATAAAAGAAGCTTTGGATAACAGTGATCAGAGAATATACATATTTTTTTCTTATTATTATTTTTTAAATTGTTAACTGTCCACTTTAAATTAAGTTAGACATTAGATACAGTGCCTCACAAAATTGAGGCAGAGTGACATGATGGTGTTTTTATTATTTATTTGATTATTTTTTTTGGTTTAGTAACTATTATAAATCATGTTAAATAAATTCATGAATTACATTTTAAATGTCCATTATTCTTCATTAGCTGTAGGCCAGCTGAGCAGATTCATCCAATCTGAATTATGTTAGCTGCTAAACAAAATACCTTAAATTTAAAATAATTGCCTTTGTGATAGATTTTTTTTTTTGACTGTGATTTCTGTAATTATTTAAAATAAAGTGTCAAAGTGAATTATAATAGAATATTTAATTTAGAATAGTCATCTTACCCCAATGAAAGCCCCCTTGTTTGATAACATAATGTACAAAGTAAATTAGAAAATATATTTCCATTTATTTATTATTACATTAACATGTATCGGATAATGATGCATCATAACCAATCTTTAAGTATAGGTAAGAATTTAATAGTACACTCTCATCTTGCCCTACATACTCTGCTAGACAATAAATCCAACATCCTTAATCTTTGTCTCAAACAGGTATTATTTGTTGTCTGTGGTGTATGAGGATTTTTTTTTGAATATGAGCTATCTCTGGGCTATGAGGGCCACTGAATCCCTCTCCCTCTGGCCATGCCTGTGCGCCAGTTGCACTCTTTAGCAAGTGACCCATAAGTGTGCCAATCCCCATCAAATGCCCAGTCCCTCTCAGTGCTGCACTGCCAGTTGGCACGCCTGGATGGAGGCAACATATTGCAGCACTGAATGTCCTCAAGTAGACTCGGTACATTGGACATTAATCAGACGGCTCTCTGCTTCCCTGTCCGTGTTTGGATGCCGAAGTGCCAAAAATCACAGCCAGTCAGTTTAAAGTGAGAAGAATTGCTCTTCTGGGAGCCAAGAGCAGGAAGCGTATTTTATCCTGGCGGGAACTTGGTCCTATTGTGTCTTGATTGAGTAGTCGCTGTCCTTTCCCTAAATGTCCCTTAAGTAGGCAAAGGTTACAATAATGTCAGCTTGTACATTTGAATGATTGATTCTTCTGATTGATGCCTCAAATTTGATTTTCGGTTTCCGTGTGTTGGATTTTTTGAAAGCAAAACAATCAAGTTAAGCTGGATGAGAGGAAACATCCATAATAATATTTCAACTTAAAACGCTCGTAATGCGCTTTCCAAACACACCCCATTCAGTAATGTCAAATCGGAGGCAATCCCTAGCTCATTTCTTTGTTCCTTGTAGGATGAGGGAGGAGCGACCGATGTACGTACATGGGTAATATGATTGATTCGCATCGTCTACACCAATTTCCCCTTCAGTCCACAGCGCAATTCGTTCAGTGTGACCCCCCCCCTGCTGGCAAATGATAAGTGAAGCCATTAGAGTAAAGAAGGCAATCTGCGCACAGGGTTCGGTTAGCAGGGTCAAGTTTTCTTCCGACTCATTTGTCAGCTTTATAATGTTTATTTCTTACTTAAAAATGTAAATAGGTGCATTTTTTTCAACTATTGATGCTCTCTTTTATTCATTTTGGCCACTAATCTATTGCATGCAAGAATGCATTGTGACTGGATAGCCTATAGACATCTTAAAAATTTGATCTGAAAAACATATATTCTCTGCGGGCCCATTTTTATTGAAACCCCGCTGAAATTAATCCAAAGCCAAAGATGAAACTGCAGCTGTCTCTGTTTAATGTTTTTCTAAAACATTAATGTGTGTTGAACCCTTCAACTTTGGAAAGACTTAGTCTGTACTATGCAAATCAAACAAAGACGCATGAAAACTGAGACAATAAACCCATCAAATTCCGTCCAATGCCACATGGCTGTGTGTGTGTCCGTGAAAGCGCTTGGCTTATTCTTTGTGCGGGTTTTGTGCCGGGCCTCTCTAATCTAAGATTTATTGACCATTAGTGAACTCAGAAAGTCATTACAGTTCATTCTGCTTGGGGCCTGACGTTTTATTAGGACAAATTTCCCCGCTGAGAACGCGCACCAGCGCTGAACTGCTCACGCTTCCCACCGCGTGAGGTCACGTGACCCCCGGCTCTCCTTTCCTCCCCCCCCACCTCGCACGCTAAAAGCACAGTGTTACTAAACACCAGTCCATTACCAGGGTGCGGGACCCGCCATCGAGAGGGATGGTGGGAAGAGATGCCATCTCACGCCCCATGACTAATTATGTGAAGATGCAAATCGTTTTGCCACGCTCCCTTTCTCCCCAATCATTATGTACGCCTTTGATTTGTGTTCTTCAACCAGAGAGGTGACATAAAAGTTGTGGAGTTTGCGAGACTGAAGTTCACTAAAAGAGTTGAATAAATGACTCAGTAAAGTGTTTTATCCTTTTATAATACATCAGTGTGTAAATACGATTACAGAGACACTTTATGTGTTTTTGTTTTTGCTTTGATTTTGCGTGATTTAGTTTCTAGCAAACCTTGTTTGGTTTTAAAGCTTGGTTTAACGACAAAAGTGACATATGGGAGAGATTGATTTTTGAGCTAACTTTTTTCTTTGTTCAAAAGTTTTTTTATTTTTTAATTGCATTGTCTCACACCTAGTGATACACAGTATATAAGATCTGTACTATATTTTTACCAATTAGTCACATATACTGTATATCAATATCATAGAGAATTTACCTTTTCAAACAATTAGATATTTAATTGTGGTTGATCATTTTTCTCTTTTAACATATTTTAATTACATTTGCTGACAGCTTATGCAAGTTATTGTTATATTATTTGCATTTATATATTTCCACAAAAAAAGCATACAAATTGAACATCGTTTATTTGCTCATCATCCAAAAATCATTTTTGGCTTGCAGCACTTTTTTTCCCCATCAACTTGTTTCAGCATTTTGAGCTTCTAATGTGCAAAAACAACCTAAATAATGCAACCAATACCTTTCTATTTGGGCTTTTCTCTTCTTTTGGGCATCTCTTTTTTTTATTTCATATCTGGTTGCAAGGGTATTTTTTTTCATTGAAGACTATTTAAACTAATATTAAATACAAGGTCAGACTTTTATGTTGGATATGTCTACATACTGTATGTCCAGTAAGAGGGAAACTTTGGTTTACACCAGGCTCTGTAAATTCACAATATAAGCAATGCTCACTGAGTCTCGCTGGTCTGTTATCGGCATCGATCGGACAACACGGCTAAATCGCACTCTGCACTTTCATGTACAGAGAACAGACGTGAAAGAGGCAGGCAGGGTAACAGTGTTAAGAGTGTTCCGTTCAGCGATCGCAAACGAGGTCCTGCACCGTTAATGAAAATAGATGCCGAGGGGATTGGGCCCAATAGAGCTAAATGAGCAGCAGCGCAGACTTTTTTCCACCCTTTTCTTTTTGCGTGTGTGTGTGAGGGGTGGATTGAGTTACTGTCAGTGTCAGCTTGACTTTATGCCATCCTTCCTCTCCATTTGGGCAGACAGTTCACTTTATGAAACCATCATTCTGCCTCCTACCCTCTGTGTCTTTAGTGCCATAGGGGGAAAAGGGAGAATTCCATTTTACTCATGTCACCCATTCCTCTTAGTGAAAGTGAGGGAGAGCGGGAGAGAATACGGAAGCACCAAATGGGACTCTTTTTCATTTGGAGCGATGCAGGGATGTTCTGGAAATATTACATGTGCATTTATGCTTGTATTTAGATGTTTACATGCACAGCACGCGGCCTCTCATCGACCCTTTGCATGCGGTCGTGCACGTCTGTGCCTTTGACGGCCCCTTGCTTGCTTTTTGTTTTTACGCACAGTTTCCAGTGGCATCTCTGGGCCAATAAATTGGGATTTCCCACCAATTAAAGGCCATCTGCCTGTGTGCCTCTGTAGAGGCATGGTGTGCCGTATCCTTCCACCCAGGGGCTAGTGTATCTGTCTTTTTTCTTTCTCACACCCTGTCACCGTTAGTCTGCTTTTTGCTCCTCTTAGGCAGCGTTATACCAACATTTTGCCAGCATCCCCCTGATGTCTCCCGCTCTCTCGCTTCCTGTTCACTACACTTGGTTACTCGGGCCGTGGCCTCTGTTACAAGTCTGACCTTGCTAATTGCTCTGGACCCTAGTGTGTGTGTGCATGCGT
Organism: Puntigrus tetrazona; assembly: GCF_018831695.1. Classification (NCBI taxonomy): domain Eukaryota; kingdom Metazoa; phylum Chordata; class Actinopteri; order Cypriniformes; family Cyprinidae; genus Puntigrus; species Puntigrus tetrazona. The sequence continues at coordinate 18,964,155 of NC_056699.1, forward strand.
GTGGCCACTGTCAGAGCCATGACTAATAAGAGAGAGCAGATCGGAGCTGGGGAGATGGGCCAGCAGCATGGTGTCTGTCTGTTATGGGGGTAGAGAAGAACATGGAACGGAGGCTGAACTTGAAAGGCCACCAACTGCTCTTCTAGCCACATGCAAACTTGCAAAGTGCTTTGTTCGGTTACATAGTCTTGCAAATTCTGTCATCATTTACACATTGTTTTGTTGTTTCAAATCTGTATGCTTTTATTTATTTATTAATTTTTCTTTTCTAATGAAATGCAACAGGATAAAATGTTGTTTCTGTGCTCATTTGCATTCATTTCCAAAGGTTCAGGGATTTTAGAAAAGGAAGTAAAGGCTCGGGGACTTTAAAAACTAGTAAAACTAATCTTGTACCATTGTTGTTTTTGATTGATCTTTTCATTGATCCAATTTATCCAGTTTATGTAACAATTAATTAATTAATTCACAAATGCCGATCTGGTTCTCTGTTCAGCTCACTGACTACTAAAGGATCTGGCCACTCTGCCTAGAAAGTACGTTATTAGTGAATATCTAAAATTTTATTCTATTCCTGGCCTATTTCTATTCCTATTCCTATTCCTTCTTTCAAAATGGGGGCATGTAGATGACAAATCATTTAGATGTTGTGGTCATTTTAAATGCCAGACTAGGTTTCTTTAGGAATCTACATTTTGCATTGTTACATTCATATCTACTCCAACATCCCATAATGCACTTGCACAGGCTAAGTGATTACACAGATGGACTGGGATTGACAAATCTTGATGTGTTTTGTGGCTGGCACCCCACACAATTAGAGCAGGAAGCGCTGCTCCGGTGTTTATCATCACACGTTATGCTCAGCTTCTCTTCTGATGCTTAGTAATCGAGCATAAATCAGACCCGCAGCAGTTTGAACTCAAACAGTCCGCTGTAAACAACTCTACCTCAGCTCATTTTCCTTCTCTCCCGGGCCCCCACCGTTCAGAAAAAGAGTTTTCAAAACCTCAGAAATGCACCACTTTAGATAACTCGCCACTCTAGGTGGCCTTGCTCTCATTAACACCGATATACAGAATGTGCGGATGTAAAAGAGAGACATGGTGAGAAAAAGCCAAGCCAGACATGGAAGGATAACTTGTTTTGCTTTGGTTTTCAATTTTCTCATTATATGCAGGATAAATCAATGGCAACTTTGCGAGTTTGGAGACCGTAACGAGGAGGAGAAGCTACCATCTGCGTTTCATCTCCGACGGCCACTTTTTCGATAATGAGCCACCCAGTATGTGTACCTCTGCTGCCAAGTGACGATATGTGGACGTCTTTTAGTAAGGCTACTGCTTTCTGGGTGGGCGAAACCATACCCGAGTTTCTCCAATTACTGAGACCCTCCAGCACCAGTGGCTTCACTGCCATACTGGAGCAGCTCTTATGACAGCACGTCAGTTATAATGCCACCCCATGTCACTGTCATACCCATAACTAGGCCTGACACGCTCGCCTCGCCAAAACGGTTCTCCAATGTTCTCATCATCTAACATTCACCATAGCGGAAGCCTCAAATTGAACAGGTATATTCCATGCCTTTATGGAGCATGCCTACCTGATTGGAGCATGGCAGCATGCAGTGACATAGGTATAATTGGGCGCATCTGTTCAGATAATGTTTTTACCCTCGGGCAGCATTCATATCGATTTAGATTGATTGAGCCATAGATTAACTTGTTATGACTCTTTGCCTATTACTAGGAATTGATTGCCAACCGAGGCCGTAACCGGTCAGAAAAGCGTAATTGCGGAAGATGTGCATTGAGTAATTGTCTCGATTCCTTCGAATGCGTTTTGCGGGGTGTTGTTTTGTTGTGGATTCGGAGGGGTATATTTGGGTGCGATAGCAGCATGTATATGTGTCAGAAGTTCTTCTGACTGTCAGAGATTAGTGCCCAACAACATTGAATATGGAATAAGCTCATAAGCTGATGGGCGGACATACTCGCCAGTGTTGACTTGTGCATTGTCCGTTTCGAAAGCCATGCTATTATGTGTAATCCCCCTCGCTCCTCCGCCATTGATCTAACCCACCCGCACGCACAGTGGGCATGACAATGTGACGAGAAGGTTCGCGCTCTCAGACGGTGTGGCTCTGATCCTGAGGAAACAATTCCATCTATCTTCAGTAAAACACAAATCCCCCATCACACACCAGTCAAATTATCATCCATATCAAGAGGCTTTCTGTCAGATAATGTCATTTTGTGAGGCCAGATGCCAGTGAGTGAAAAGACATGAAAGGCTTCTGGTCCCTGCAGACAAGGGCAGCAAAGGATGACTCTTTCTGATATCTTTAGATCTTTTCTTTCCCGCTCTCTTTCTTTCCGTTCTTAAGGCGTTCAAGAGGATCATGCAAATGTATCATTCTGTCCTCATTAAGGGTGAGAATCCTGGCACTGTATCCATCTTTTTGAATAATGTTGATATAACTGTGCTGTTGGCGGATCCTTCGATTCTTCATATTGAGCTTGATAAAGGACTCTGGAATAGTGCTAACGATATTTTGGAAAAAAAAATATAGTTTTATTTTTCACTTTTATGATACTGAATTCAAAACAGTCTGTTAGCTTTGAAATATTCTTTGCGTGTACACACCGAAATGTGAACAAAATTAACTTTTAGCAGATAAATACATTTAAAAAGTACAGTCTTTAGTCCTATTCAGACAGAATTTTTTTTTTTTTCTGTAGAAGGTCAGGTACAGTAAGTTCATGTTCTACAGATTTAATTTTAAGCTGTCTGAATCAAACATTCACAATGTTTACAATAGCGTTTCTTAGAGCTTTGTTGAATGCCATGAGTGTGAAATTTCTTGCTGCCTGTTGCACCATTATTTTTTAGAGGATTTAGATTTATAATTTAGAGTTTTTTTGCTAACTTTCTGCATAAACCACTGTAATGCAAAATGTCAACACTGAAGAAAACTGTACAGATTAAGTGATGAATATTATTATTTTTCAAAATGACACAACAGAAATAACGATTTAATCTATGTTATGTTGGTGTAAGCTAAATTTTGCATCAATTTTACATTCCCTCTAAGGGAACTCTGTGCTTGCGTTTGTCTGTTTATTTTTGCAGTGAAATAGGCTATTTTGTTGTCAGGCTGCGGTCTTTGCTCTGGAAGGGCTACTGGTTAAGTTCTCAATGTGGTTGCCTGCGAACATGCAGACATCTACTTTTCAGCGCCAGTAGCAGAGTAGCACATTTGGAGACAGGAGAAATAGTTTTGTTAGTTTTCAAGTTCAGATGTGTTTACTGCTAAACCTTATTCCCCAGCCATAAACTGTCACAAGAGCAAGGTTTTTGTTTAAAGTGACCCACTATTTTTACACCCCGTCTCATTTTTTCATGTCCTGTTTTTTTTTTTTTTTTTTTTTGCACTGTATAAGAGGACACGATTCAATTTGTGTGTGTGTTTTGCTTTTCATATGTTGTACCGTTTTAGAATCTTAAAATAGGAAAGCGCTCTTTATGTAATGACTGATGCTACTGTCAAATGATTTTCTATTGTATGCTACAGAAAAGAGGAAGAAAGCGAACAATGCCCTTTCTTTTTGAGTTTAGAAACATTCAGAGGCTGAGGCTGAGGCATTAGAACTGTGAATTAGTACACACTCCTGTTGCTTTGTCCTTTACAGAAATTATCCTCTAATTAGTTCTATTATTCTGTAATAGTCGCCTTAGTGATGGTCAGCTAAACTCAGACAGTATGAGTGCTAAAGTCAAAGTAAAAAGATTTTTATCACCACCATTACTTGCACAGCTAATCTGTTTTTTTTCTATCCTCCCAAGGATTCTTTTTGTATGCATGAAAGCAATTTTTGACCAAATCCCTTCTATTTTCAAATATCTCTCTTCCTCTGTTGCCAGTTGATTTCAGTAGGGACGAAATCTATTTGCTGACAGAGTAGGCTGCAAAGCTTTGAGTAACTTAAATATTCTGAATGCCTATTGAAAGGCCCGTGCTTTTGGTAGAAATGTGACTCTGCGAGGAAAAAAAGGTTTACATTGCTTGTAAATCAGTGTGTATCCGTTAGGGGTAAATTAATCAAACAAAATCATTTAATTATCCATTTAAAAACCAATTTAAAATTTAATTATATTAAATTGTTCCTTGAGTGATCTTATAGGCCTCTTGAAAATATATCAGCATCTCAAACTCTTCTCAGATACCAACGTCTGCATTCAGATAAATATATTTACGAATCTTCAGCTATTATAGTTATTTTAATATATGTTTCAAGATAAGAAATATTTTCGATTTGTAAAACTCAACCAGGACCAGATTATCTCTAGTTATTTCACATTGTTTTTGTTTAAAAATCAAGGCAAATTTTATATCTAAATGTAACCTAACTGAAACTTCTTAAGGAATGATGTAGAAACCTCTTAGCTAAATTATTTCTGTGGATATATGAATATGTATCACAATGTAGATTTACCAAAGTCTGCTATCAAATCAATGATTTCAATAGAAATCGTTTCAGCTGCGACATGCACAGTTTTTCAGCTGTAAACTTTCACTGTACATCACTAATTCTCAATTTTTTCTTAATCCTAAGGGCTTTTAAGACTTTTGAGTTAGTGATTAAATGAAGTACAGCTGAGACAAGCAGGAAAAAGTAACCTCTGGACAATACTTTTTCTCTCGGCATGCGTGGATGAGTGGGTCGGTTTCAGATCGGAGTGAGAGACAGAAACATCAAGTTCAGACTCCACACTCACCTGCATGTGTGTGTGTGAAATATTTCTATGAATCCTTGTGTGTATTTTTGCATGCATGCAGAGTGATGCTGTGTCCATTCATGCTTGGATGACTTCCTCAGGTTCAGAGCAGCGGTCCATATTGGCAAGGGATTAATTGTTGTGTATTATGCAAAGGATGTGAATTCTTTTGTATGAAATGAAATATGCCTATTTCTCACTTTTTCCACTCTGTTTCACAATGTGCCGCACGCGAAATTATTTATACTTTACAAGCCGAGTGAACGACATGCGCATGAATGCTCCAAGCTTTATTTTGCTTTCATTTTTTTTTTTTGGACTTCTTACCAAACTTGCAATTTTAAGCTCACTCTAAAACTCTCTGCAGCACCTTATTTAAAATACGAGGGCTTTTTGCAAGCGCACACTTTTTCCTCCTCCAAAGTGCTGTGTTTGTGTGGTCCCCGAATTTCAGTTTTTATTTACTTTCCTCACTCTTCCCCCCGGCCTCTTGCCTCCCCGTGTGCCATCAGCTCTGTATATGAGCCGCCAGTTTTATCTGTCCATAATGACTCCTGCATCCAGCGTTTGTAGAGAGTTTCAAATGAACGCATCAGCGAGCCGGCGCGGGCCGCTGGCTGCGTACCATGCAAGGGACCAAATTAAAGCGCCCGCTCTCTGCGGGGCAAGTTTGTCACGTCAGCTGATTATAAAGCTCACATCATACTCCTCACTTATTTCCTGGCCCTTAGGTCTCTGGAGCTGCAGGGGGATGAAGGGAAACTGGGGGAGAGAGAGAGAGACAGAGAGAGAGTTAGTGAAATGGCAGCGGTCCAAAACCAGAACGTTTTTCCATAGGGCCCAGGCTGGTTGCGAAAGGTCACCGGGACTGAGATGAAGCAGGCTGCGGAGAGTGGGGTTGCTGGGTAATTGGAGCTCTCGGCACACTGGCACTAACCCATGTAGTACTGTTGTCAGAGAGGTCTCACCAGCGCACGCTCTGCAGAGTGGATTCGGGGGGAACGTTTGTCAAAGTAAGAGCCCAGTGACCATGACTACTGTTTTTTAAGCATACCATACATGACTCGAACTCACAGCTCTGCCCTTGGCAATGTGTGGACTCCAGGAGAGGACCGGGACATTGATATGCACTATGATTTTCCTATAGAGGCTGGCAGGAAAAATGTCGTAGCTCTAGTTTGGGCTACTGAACTAGATTCTCCCGTGTCTCGCAGCGGACACCATCGGGGTATTGTCAAATCAGACAGGCTTTTTTGCACAATAATATGAATTAGTTATAAGTGTGAGAAACTCTTAATTTAACAATGCGGTTGCAGAAGAAACACTGTCGGCTTGTTATTCTAAACGGAGCAGTGGCTGTCTGTGTGTAACGGTGAAGGGAAAAGGCGTCTGTTTAGACTGCATGTTAATTTCTGTCAGCCATGAATAATCCCCTCTGCCAGGCTAGTCCTCTGCCCACACAGCGGTCAAAATGGAAACAAGGCAAACTAAAAATTACCCACACCATTGTGTGTCTGTCTGTCTGTCTGTCTTCTGTCTGTCTGTGTGTGCTCTGGTGCAGAAAATATGAGACAGCAGATGTACACATCATTAATATATATATATATATATATATATATATATATATATATATATATACAGCCTTTTCCAGTCCATCTCCGAGAGGACCAAAAAAATGACACGTTAGCCGGAATTTCATTTGTTAGATTTGTGATTCCATTTGAGCAAAAATAAATATAATATGTGCTTAAAAAAAGATCTGTCAGCAGAAACGTATTAGTTGACATGATAAAGGTTAAAGAGTTTGTTCACATAAAAATAAATGTGGTCATTCATTTCAATGCCCTCACATTTCTTTATGAACCAGGGCTGCTATTTTTTCAGTGGAAAAAAAAAACTGTTGATGCTATTATATTATATTATATTATATTACAAAGACAAAAATATGCAGGGTATGTTCGCATCATGTACTTTAAATATGTCATTCTTACTTTGTGTTGCTTAAATGAAATTTCCGTCTGTGTTTCCTAAATATTGCATTACATATGATGCCCTTTTGATTTCATTCAGTGTTTTGAAGCATGTATATTTGAAATAATAAATGTTTACAGCAAACCATGGATTGAAGTCAACAGAAATGCAATGCTCAGATTCATGTTTTTAGTAAAATGCCTCTAGGCTCATTAAGGACTTTGCGATTTGTTTATTTCATTTTTATTTTTTTGCTCTGTGCCTAAACTGTACGTCAAGCAGTAATGTAATTTTGCGTACAATGAGATGCCATTCTGAGTTAAATTCAAAGATGATATAAAGAATGATATTAATGAAGATGTACGTTCTTAAATCGTCCACAGGTATCCCAATTCTCCAATAAGCTCTTTACAGATGCAGAAGGCTATGCGGATGTCAATGAATTTTAAAACTGGAATGAGCTAGATGATGTTTAATGTGTGCCAGAGAGATTTGTCTCTCTAATCTGTATATTTCAACATCCTCATTCATATTAAAAGATGCCTTAGGGATCCACACTGAGATTTGAATTCATAAAGAAAGTGCCACCGGGCCAGTGTTGGTCAGAACGTGTTTAAATCCTACTCTTCATCCAGATGTGAAATTATTAATTGCAGCTATTAGTCTCTTCTCGTGTTATTTTGGTACACACCAGAGGCTTGTGGGTCTACTCTAAATATTGAGTGCATTTGGGGGTGAAGTTCAAATGAGGATGTATTTAACGAACTGACTGAAGAAAAGTTAGTAAACACTGAAGAAACAGAAGTCTCCTGTGGGAAAATATAGTTTTTTTTTCTTTGCTAATTGTTATATGATAAAAAAAAAAAAACAGTTTCATCAAGACCCTTGCACTCTGTTTTTTCATGTTTCTGTGCAATTATATCAGAGTTCTAAGCCTAATTATTCTTTTATTTATTTTTTTTTTTGAATAACATTTTCACATAAAACTTGACAAGCTCCCTCTGAGAAAACTGAACTTTAGTTTGAATGACAGCAAGTTCCAAGGGAATTGTTTCTTTTCTGCTTATAGAAATTCTCAAGTCCTCATTCAAATTAAAGTTGTGTTTTATTTCTTGATGCCCTAGTTAGAGACCCGCGAATGAGGCATTCGAACAAGACCTGACAAAATACATCAGGGCTTTTGTGGTAATGTAAGGGAGGCGGGTAAAACTTCACTAGAGGGAGCTCTACAGTACAGACAAAACCTTTATTAAAAATAATAGATACTTATGCTGCATAGTTCTGGCTCTTGTTTCAAGCTGCATGAAAATAGAATTATCAGTAAATTATTCAAGAATCCAGATTTTCTCTGATGACACACTAACCCAAAATATGTCAATGTAAACACACTCACACACCTACACGCAGACAAAAGAGACAGGATTAAGGAATGAAAGGTGTCATGCACGTCTTGCGTTGCGTGGCAAATTATTCTATTTCCTGGCAAGGCTTAATATCTGCTCATTTGCAATAACTGAGGAAGGATGAATCGGTCATTCATTCATTTATAACAATTATCATTGTTTTGTTTTGCTTAGTTTTAGGGTTTTTTTCCCACTCCAAATTTCATTGAGGCAATAATCAAAATGTTAAATTCAATAGCAGGGATAGTCATTTGTCTCTGGTATCATTACATCTGCTGAAAGTCTTTCAAATTTTTCATTTTAGGACTGTGATCATTATCCATTATAAATTAAACTTTAAATTTCCACAGCATTCCCAGAATGCCTGAGGCAACCCGTTATTGTAAAATGTTTTTTTCTTCCCTCCCCGAAACCTTCTGTCAGCAGTGCAAAGCAATAAAACAGATAATGTTTGTATTCTATTTTATGTGTGTATTTGCTCCCCTGGCTGTAATGAACTGTTATACAGTACTAATGTGTTGCATTATAATGGGACACCCAGATTCACTTTTAAGAATGAGAAGTTTAGTTTATTTATTTAATGCCATTGTGTGGCACGTCATTCTAATTGCATGTGACCCTGACATACATGACAGCTAAAATCTACATGATTTTTGGGAGAAGGAATGGAATATATTTATTAGCAGAATATAGTATAAGATAGAGCGGGCATTCAGATGAGTCTCCAGAATACCAACATGGCTGTGCTTACTCTACAAGTCAATAACGGGGAAAAAAATGAGTTTGACAGTTCAAAGAAAGCACCTGCATAAAGCAATGCAAATATTGTTCCAGCTTCTCAGTGAACCCTAAAATGTATTCAGCGCGATTTCATATTCAGGTGTGGAGAGTTATAATTAGCCATAGAGGAAGGCTTTCGGTGCTTTCTCGATATCGATGTAGTTCCTCATTGGAAAACACCTTTTTCCCCTTCTCTGTCGTGGCGAGATGACACTTCAGTGTCAGTTTATTTACCTCATCTGCAACATGATGACAGCACAGTTAAACAAAGATGGCATATACACACGATTGGGAGAGAGTGATTAATAATGAATACGGAGATGATGGACGGAATGGGGTTTTCCGACCATCTTCTGGCCATCAGGTTAGGATAACTTCGGATCTCATAAATATTTATTGCACTTTATAAGTTAAGTGTTGTTTTCTCCACAAATCAATTCGATTCGGTGGCAGTCCGTTCAAGTCCATCACTAGTTTTATTGGTAACAGTTTTTTTAAATGTTTTACAGCCATTTCCAAACAAAAACACACTTTTTCTTAGCTTGGCTTAACAGGACTGCGTAAGGTTCGGGACTTGCTCCCTTAGCTTTCGTCCCTCCATCTGCGCTCTGTCTCGCCATTCTGAACACGAATGGATTAGCATATCTAACGCGCCATAAAGAAGACCTGCTCCGGCTGTGGAAACATTGATTTGATGTTGATTCACTGCTGACTGGCCTGCAGTTTTATGTCGACACCTTGTCCTCTGTGGTCTGTTTTCTTATATAAACAACACAGGAGTTCCCTCAAAGTCTTTTTTTTCCGTATGTGTTTGTTTTGCTCTATTTCTCCCTCCAGTTTTCTGTTCACACTCCTGAGTTTGAGTTGTACTCCCCCATGTCCGAATCAAAACTGTTCTCACTTGCATGGATTAAGATTAGCCATGTGAGAAGGACAATCCAGAACTATTTATATTGATTAGACTGAGGTGCTGGGGTGCAAAAGATGTTTTGAATGCTTTGAATAATTCAGGACCGCTATGCTGTAAATTTTAAACCGGTTGAGTTGGAGACGGGCAGCAATCGATACAAAGACGCAAGATAAAAAAAGAAATGCAATGAAGAATATTGGAGTGTGAAGACTCAGAACGGGCCATAAAACAATATTACAACTTCCAAACGTCTTCAACTGTGCTATATGCAGGACAAGTGAGAGATATTGATTTGCAATCAGTCTCCGTTACTGAACGCTTTGCCTTCGGCATGGTCTGCGGGAGATACCTCCCCATTATTATGTTTTCCCTATTTATTTGATCTTTTTTGAAATCTTTTACTCATGAAGCATCGATCATTTCTGCTCTCAACATTTCATTTTATGCATTTTCTGGTGATTCCATGAATTACATTTGTTTAGATCACTGGATTTCAGGTGGTGTACATAACAGCAAGCAATTAACTATATAATTGTATGCAACTATGAAATATTCCTCTTATTGACTAAAAATATATATATTTTTATTATTGACTAGAAATGCTTCAAATGTGTCCTAACAAATGCAAATGTTTTGCCACAATTTCATCTGTCGCATAGCGGGTGCTAGCCAAAATCGGCAGATGCCAACAGGGACAGGTTGGTGTGATTTGCTCTTGTCATCATAAACCTTGAACGAAACTACATAAGGTAAAAGAAAATGCGACCCAGACTAGATTAAATGCAGGTTCCCTCGCAGCGAGGATAAACATGATTTGTGCTAAACTCAATTTGTTTTGTGTGGTGAATTATTGGCTGCAGAGAGCATGAAACCATCAAAATTCAACAGACACTTGAAACTAAATTTTCCTATTCAGTAGATGTAATATTAATGTGATGTTTATAGTGATATTCACAAGTTGCTTTTTTGTTTTTATTTTGAAGGACATATTTGTTTAATTTTCCTTGAAAAGCCAGTAGAAGCGAAATGGACCCTGATGCACAGTTTTGCAGTAGATGTTTGCCCCTAAATGAGTTCATTATAGTTATAATTAGTAGATCCAGCATTAAATAGAGAGATTACGTGTTCTCTTGTGTACTTTTCCGTCCGATTTCGCCTTGTGTGTTGGTAACAGAGAAGCCGAACTCTCAGTGAGTGGTCAATCTGGGACAGACAGGCTGTTAGTAGAGAGAGGCTTGTCCTGATTGGGACCCCTGCAGCGGGAGAGAAAGGGCAAAGAAAAGAGCAACAGACTCGAGAGAACAGAGAAAAAGAGTGCCACAAATCAAAATCTGTTTTTCTTCCTCCTGTCACAGTGCTCACTATAGCCAACCCTATCTGTCATATTCCACATTTTCAAGGAAAGTGAAGTAGTATAATTCAATTTATACGAGAATAGTTATTTTCGGAGTATTTCTTTTTCACATTATACAATTTATTCATATATTTCAATGAGAGACTCTTTCTTTCATCTAAAGTAAATTCATTTTACATTTATCGGATTTCAAGCACCAAATTATGCAACAAAAAAAAAAAAAAAAAAAACATTGATAATTGCCTTAGTGTGGAAATTAGCAAACACTTAAGCTTAATTTTGTATAAGATAAAAGAAACAACAATATAAGATTGCAAATAGCTGAAACTGACTTTCTGAAACGAACTATTTCTAATTTCAATTTTTTTTTATTTCCATGATTCCATGATTTATTTTCCATGATTACGCTATTTGAATAAAATGCTCATTTTAGTTCTGTGACAGACACTTGACTCCGGAGGGGAGTAAAGGTGCAGTGGCCCAGGGAAAGACTCTTAGCCGCAACCTCAAGGTTGATAGAACGAGAGCAGGAAAGAGGAGTAGCTGTCAGTGGGTGGCATCAGAGGCAAGGCTAATGATTTGGGGGCGAGAGTGACAGGCCCAGTTTTGGGGGAGAAAAGGGGAGAAGAGTGAAAGCAGCGGAAAGATGACACGCCGCCCCAGTGGCGCGCACACACAGGACGGCTCTGACAGGCGCTGGAGGTCTTCCGACTCCTCCGGGCTGCACGGGCCTGACATCCACTGCTGAGAGGGACTTTGGAGTTCATAAAAATCCCCCACGCACTTGCATCTCTCTCTCTCTCTCTCTCTCTCTCTCTCTCTCTCTCTCTCTCTCTCTCTCTCTCTCTCTCTAGCCAGCAGTTCAGGAGCACATAGTATATGAGAGTATGGAAGACAGAGAAAGAGCATGTCTTGACAGCGCTTGACTGCTAAGAAGCAGGTAAGTGTGTGCAGATTGACGACTGGCGTTTGGGTGAGTGCAGACAACTCTCGCGCAGGTGTGACAGCCAGGAGGAGTGGAACTGGCAAGAGTGACATATCAGAGGCAGTTCAGAGCCTTCGTGTCACTAATAGGAAATCAACAAAGGCCGTGGGAAAGTCTTCCCCCAACTGGCTCTAAGTGACCAGCATAATTCAGCACAGGGACATGTAATTTTAATCATTAATCCCTAGGCAAGAGCAGGAAATGTCCAGTCAAATAAGTTGTGATGGGTACTTGGACTTGTCAGTAGGTTTTGGTATTTTTGGAGATTCTGCTGTGTGTGTAATTGCACTGCAGTGTTTTAAATGGGACGACTTGTTTAGTGTATTAATGCAATGTAATTGATCATAATGTCAATAATAATCAATTATAAATGTAGTACTGTAATATTAAACATGATTATAATATGCATTATTTCAATTGTGGAATTAATATTGCATTTGTATTTGATACTACTAGAATGTTATATTAATTGCATTTTTGCAATAATTTCACATTCATTGTATTTATAAAAATATTTACTTTTTTATATTTTTAAAATATAACACTACATGATTTGTATTGCGTTGCAGTAATATTGTGCTGCACTAATTAAACTGTTGCATAGTAATATTAGATTCATTTAATATGTATATATTAAAATTAAAATGATGAATTTAAAAAACGCAATCAATATTAATTCATTTCATTTATGCTGTTTTATTTTTTTGTTATTGCAAATTTGCAAAAGTCGTAGAAGTTATGAATTAAAAATTAATAATGCAAAAAACTCTAATAGCATGTTAGTATTCAAAATGTACAAATTAACAAAACATAAAATCCAATACCATAATATTATATTGCTAAATAAAATCTATATAATATAAACACGATTATTGTGTATTATTATAAAATATATACATATATTAATTGTTATTTCATATAATCAAAAATATATATTTTTAACATCTGAGTGAATTAAATTTTCTAATGCTTTTATATGTACTGACATCAACAGTTGAAATGGATCATTTATTTAAGGGGTTGGAACTTAACTTAAAACCACTTTCATTTTTATTTGTGTGTAAAGCTGCAGTTATTAATTTAACATAGATTTATATAATAGTGCTGAATGTGTTTAAAACTGTGAATTTTACCAGCTGATCTTACAAGAGCTTCAACATTATCCCACCCCCTCACTTTATTTTATTGCCACAAGAATTGATCTGCGGAAGGAGCCGATATGCTGGTTGTAAATTATTCACATGGTGCATGACTTTCAGTGGAGAATGCACTATGGAAAACTCGGTCTTAGCCGGGCTCGGCTGAGCAGCACCAGCGAACGCCGTCAACCCTCCAGCCTCTACCCCCCACCTCTCTCCCTCTGACATCCACCCGGAGAGAGCAGCCATGATGTGGTCAAACAGCATAACATATGACCCTAAGGGAAGGCCAGAGGCAATGCTGCCTGCCTTCTCTATTTCGCCCTCTCTTTCCTACACCTAGTGTACACACGCACCGGTCAGGCAGACAAGACGAGCGCCGTTAGATAAACACAGACACACACACACACACACACACACACACACAAACTGACATGCATATTTTTCTAGGCGACGTACAGACGGACACGCTCAGAAACAGATACCGCCTACGGTGATATCGATAACAAGCCATTAATAAATCAAATTGCCAGAATCAAACAATTTCCATGACATGCCTAAGAGCAAAGCAAAACTGTTGTGCTGTGAGGCTTATGAACTGCAAAGAAAAAAACAAAACAAAAACAGTGTCAAGACGAGACAAATTTTTCTATACAATCTTGTGTAAATGTCTGCTCGTACAATCCCCGTTTACAAAACCCCGCGTTATTGTGAGGTGTGTTGCTTGTCTTTTTATTTAGATGACATCAGACATGGCGTCCCACCGGGTTTACTGCATCGGCTGTTTTAATTACGGTTGTTTTGAAGTGCTGGTCCGGGGTTTGCTGCCAATTCTGTTTTGACTCAGTCAAGTCAAGGGACGATTAGCATTCAGGTGAAATCAAATCTTTGCAGGATTTTATAGACTCATTTCGAGTCTGAATTATATCGAAAGTATTTTGGCAGGAGCTTCAAAACGGTCTCTGAATGTGCACGGAACACAGACAGACATGATGCTCTTTTGGTCCTTTTTTTATACCTTATATATTACATGTATTCTCAATTAATGTAATTAGTCATTTTAAGGCCAGAAGCGAACGATGAAAGGTATTCAAAATTAATTACAGCATTACTAAACATGCATTATGTAAAACCAATTCAACTGTGTTTTTTTGTATGCACAGGAACATCCTTATAATGTGTGTGTAGTTCATATATATATGTGTAGTTCATGTGTGTGTGCGCATGTGTGTATTTCAAACCCCGTAGAGCAGGTCACTTGATGGGAAGTATTCTCCGCTCATAATTAATCATGATTAATATGACACATTATACTAGCATGTTCGTATATTTTTATGCGGATGAAAACGAGGTCAAGCATTTGCACAGTGTAAATTTCTTGCTCAGTCTGTCTGGAGCGGGTGAGCAGCCCTGTATTAGGGATCCGCTGCATTTCTAAGCCCGGTTCCATTGTTAGTGCCGCAGGCAAGCTTATGTTTTACCTCAAGCCATATCCTAATGCTGATGTATACCTTAATTTAAAGCCACCATCAGCTTCCTCATCAGAGCTGGAGTACTGGAAGCCCACTAAAAAGCCCAACAAACAGAGTACAGAGATACAGTACAAAATAAACCACTTAATGGCTCTTTTCTCTTCCAATTAGAGCCTTAGAGTCTCTGGGCAATTAGTTTAGTATTTGTATTTTTCATTTTTTGTTTTTAATTGTTTGTGTTATCGATAAAGATTAAATGGTTATTTTGTATGACAATTATGTAATATATTGAGTATTTTATTTGTGATTTTAATATTTTGGTCCTTATCTGAGTATTTTTTTCTTGCACGTCACAAACTGCATACCTGCAACAAATTAGCGAAAAGAATTGTGCTCCGATTCGGCAGAGACATTAATCTATTTGGGCAGAGAAAAGAGCTTACAACTAAGATTTAACCACGGGGCGATATCGCCATCTCCACTCCCCAATCAATGAATACAAATACCTAAATTTACAAAAGCCAATATGTTCAACTCGGGATGGTTCCTTTTTAAAGTACCGCTGTTTAATTATGTGGATTACTACTTCTGTCTGTCTGCTTCCCTGACTTTTTTTTTTTTTTTTTTTTTTTTTTAAAGTCTCACCTGTGGTCGCCTGACATGTTGCAGTAATTGTCACCTTCTGAGCATTTTCGCAGGTGCAAGAAAGTGTCTGTTTACTATCTATCATCTGTATAATCTAGCACCTTTGCCAATTTAGGTCTTTGTTCAGCAGGGGTTTTCTCTCTTGAGACGGGGCTGCAGCATGTTAGGTCACGAAAACAGCTCCCTGATGAGGACCAACGGTAGCCATATGTTGGCTTACAATGAAGCAAAGACCTACTTAATAAACGAACTCATTTCCATCCCGCGTCTCGTTTGACTCAGCAGCAGCACATACTTATTATTCTTTATCGCAGTGACTTCACTATTAATGAAAGTTACTGTTGCTGTTTTGTTAGAGCACAGTGTGTGTTATGTGCATTCTGTGTTAGGCTTATGAAAGCAGCGATATGCTTGTTTGTTAGATTACTCCTTAGCAGGCTTTTAATCGGCACTCAGGTGAAAAATTAGTCTGGGGACAACGGACACATATGTCTTAGATGCTGACCTGCGCATTTTTCCGAATGATGAAAAGGCGCATTATTGTGAACCAAGTTGCAAAGGAATTTTAAGCTGAAGGATTTGTAAAAATAATATTAAAAAGGAAATAAATAGCAGTTATGAATTCAGGAGCTTTACAGAAATGCAAACAGAATGTTTCAGCATTATATTTTTGGGAGAAATGCTTTATGCTCAGTGACTAAGCAAGAGTTTTACTTCAAAAGCTTGTTTAAATGTCTTCCTCTTGAAAGCTTCGGTGTTTGAAGCTCACTTGTTTTCAAACAACCAAATTTAAAAAAGTTAAGTTGCACTGAAGCTGCTGTTTTTTTAAATCCAGATTATTCTTGTATTACAGTTAAGATGTTACATTTATTCTTATTTCTGCTATTTACTTTTCTTTTACTTCTTTTGTAACTTCTTTTTGACCTTGTGGAATATTGAATTATATCTAGGATCGTAATATTTAAAGACTCTTTTGATCTGCATTTTATGAATCTTGATTTAAATAATTGAAGTAATATGATGGAGGATGCAGCCTACATTTAAAGTGCCATCTGTGCGGTAATCCCTAGAGTATATATGTTTTATGTATAATTTAATTAACTACTAAACGTAGGTTTTTTTTTTTCTTTTTATAAATTTTCTTTTCCCATTTACCACCTGATCATGAAGTATATCGTGTATTTTTTAGGTTTTTTGCAGTATATTATCAACAAAGTGTTTGCCCTAATGCTTTAGAAAGGTTTCTGACCAGCATATTGGTTAATAGTTATTGTACTGGATACTTTAGCTTTTGCTATTTTGCTAGATTTATGTCACCATTTCAATCAACGTCACTTTATTTGTATGTGGTATTTTTAATACCATTATTTTAATACCGTTATTTTGTTTTGTATTTTGTTACTTTCAATCACAAGGAAAAAATGCATAACTAAAAATATTTCTGTACATTTAGACTATATAAATAATAAGACAAGCCATAATATCATTGAAGATATTACAATGGATTTTTTTTCAACCAAATGATAATCTAGAGACGTATAATGTGTACTACTTTAAAACTACTGTCATTTTAGTATTGATCCTCCTACTATTCTACAGCTTTTACCAAAACTTGATTATAAACTGAGTTAACTAAAAGCATATGCTTATTCTTGTACCAAAGTACGATGTGCTTATTCTTATTCAGTTATTAATAAAAATAAAAACTTGATTTAATGAAAACCATTTACATGGGCAGTGATTTTGGATTAACATTATTTATTTACAGTATTTTTTTGTTCATTAGTAGTACTTTATATTACATGTTAGTACATTGCAATTACACATCAACTTGCATATCTTAATGTACTATATTTTTATTATTTAGGTTGGAGTACATGTACATTTTTAATCAGTTTATTCAATATTGAAAAGTCCATTATGTTGCCTTAACGTAGAAAACATACTTATTAATTTTGACAGGAGCGTATTTTAATTGTGTTCATCATAAAAGCCCCATCTTTTACCTCACTTAATGATTATATGCACAATTAGAACCAGATCTGGTGAATCCTTCTCGCAGTCTTCTTGTCATTCATTTTGAGTGCAAATTAATGAAATATTTTGAGATGAGCTTTTAATGACAATCAGAGTGCATTGTTTTTATGATTTGTCATTGTTGTAACAATGATTGCACCGTTGCTGTGAAAGGTTATCTGTCTGTCTGTGTCTATCTATCTATATATACGCCGCATCGAGTCTGTTCCTCAGAAAGAATGCCTGCTTCATCTCGGTGTAGCTCAGTCTCTTCTAGGGTCCTCATAAAAGGATGTCGGTTGCTTAGAGAGACCTTTTTGTCTTTTGACTTGGCTTTTGTGTACAAGTGCAGAGTTGTTAGATGGTGTGCGTAGTGGGAATAGCAATGGGAATACTGTTACATGGTAACAGGGTTGCTATGGTTCTGATCAAATCTATAAATGTTGCAGCGATGTTAGCAGTACACATATGGAATTACACTCACACATTCTGCTCCTACGGATTCGAATCACGTTATCGATTCTGATGTTTTTCTGATGCGAAAAATCCAGAGTAACTCTGAAATCAGAAATTCTTTTGTATCCGGTTTTAAAGCAATTAGACTCTAAACTCTTCCACTTACCTGCACAGAGAGATGCCGTTCAGCTTTTTGCTGAAATGGGTTTTATTTTTTCAAAGAATGTCATTTATTTTCAGTATTATAGTTCATATATTACCTCTGGTTTTTGGTACATCGCTTTATTCTGTCCTCAGGTAGGCAGCCCCAACAAATCCCTCAAGTCTGGAGAGGCCTAAAAGATTTATACATTCGAAATACTTGCAAAGTACTGACAGAATTAAGCAAGTATTATTCTTATCAATCTCAGCCCCGTGACAGATTCCAATAAACCAGTGACCTTTCAATTTGCCGTTGACGTATAGCCCAGGATGTGAGTTATAACCTCTGATCTGGGTCAGTGATAGGTAGCGGCGTCTGATATTCATTCATCAAGCCTGAATATATTTATCATCAATCTGCGCAAATGATCTGTGGAATTATTGCTCTCTGTCAAAGCGCAGGAAGGGGGTTCCCTTCGACTTGCTGATAAAGTCAATAAACGAAGAACGTGTTTCAACACTTCGGTTTTTAGCTGTGTTTGGATGGGATGTGTGAAGTTGACATTCCAGCACTGTGGGGGTTAGGTGAGGAAACATATTTAGGTGTATTCTTCCAGTGGAGCTCAATCAGTTTGACCCTCAGTGTTTACAAGTAGAACAAGCTTTTGATGTGTCTCATTTTAGTTGGAGACGGATACTCACTCTGCCACTGGCTGTGAGGCTCCATATGTGCCTCACGGCGGGAGATGAACTTTGTTTTCAAAGAGGTGATGATGGCAGAAGGGTGGAGGTGGTGGCATGTATCGCTTCTGCCTTCTCTTTTGTTTTTCTCTCCGGTTTTGCATTCCGCTCTCGTTTTCGTTTTCTGCTCCCTATTCTGTCCAACCTGTATGTTCACGCGCACATGGTTTGCTGCTCTGTAGTCAAAATGTAGTGAGCTGCCTAGAAGCTTTATTTGTTTTTGCTGCCTTTTTGTTTGGTTAGTGATGCACCGAAATCGTTTTATTCCAAAACACTAATTTTGAAAAAAAAAAAAATCTAATTGTGCAAACGAGTACGAAAGGAATTTAAATATATGTTTTATTGTTAAATAAGTTGATTCAATCAAATTTATTTAATAATCACCGCCTAAGCTTTTACGGTGCACATAAGTTTATAGAAACTTTTTATTGATGTACTTACTGTACTGTACTTCAATTTGTTGTTGAAACATTCACTATGATTTTGATGTTCCAGAAATATTGGTGCATTACTTTTGGGTTTATTTTGTTTTGCTTTTTTTTGTTGTTGTTGTTGTTGTGCTTTGCTTAGTGTTTAGTTTTTCTTTTTCCTTTGCTTTTGCTTTGTTTTAAGTTATTAAGTATAACTTTTTTAATGTTAAAAATTACTGCATGCCTTTACTCCAAATTGTTGTTAAAATAATTTAAACATTCGCTTTAAGCCTATGATTTTTACCCATTTTGTCCTTCTAAGATTTTGGTGCATCAGCATTTTTTGTTTTATTTTATATGAACTTTTTAATTATGTAATTACTGTATGTGTCCAATTCAATTTGTTGCTGAAATATTTTTTTTAAGCATTCACTTTAGACCATCCACTAGCTGTTTCTGTTGCCAGAATGTTAGGGAATGTTATCTCTGCTCTTTTGTTTTGTTTTATTTTTATTTTTGCTTTGTTTAGGTTTTTTTTCCTTTGATCTATGCAAAACAATACAAAACAATAATTGTATTTATTTATTGAGTGTTATTATTACATTGCATTTATTTTTCTATGTAGTGTGAATATAAAAAATGTTGGTGCATCACTTTTCGTTGCATTTAGAGTTTGTTTTTGTTTTGTTTTGTTTTACTTTGTGTGTTGTTTTTGCTTTTTTACTTTATGTCCGCTTTACCCTTCCAATTTTATGCTGATATCTAAGCTTAGCAGCATGCTCACATCAAAATATTCTGAAATCAGTTAGAAGTTATTCAGAGCATCGTTTTCTACTCGAGTCATTTATTGATGTTACTTGATTGTTAGGATGCTGCACCTATCATAGAAAGCAGCTGCATAGGAAGGAGCTCGCTAGTTTTTGAGCTGTCTGGCTTCTTTAATACAGAGACAGAAGTGCCCTTTAAATACACTTGACCCCCTCTCTGAGCACCACCTTCTCAAAAGCAGGACTCCTTTGTGTTGTGCTGATACCGAATGCATTAATTTGCGCAGACATGGGCATTCGAATGTAAGAGGTACGGGCGGATATGTAAATTAAGATGAGTGTTGTGTTGGCCTGAATCATTGAAGTCCCAGTTCATTCTCATCTAATTTACAGCATCTCAGATTCAGTCTTGTCTTACGCTCCTCTTCATCCACTCTTAGTTGTTCCATAGGAATAGTCTATTCCAGAAGGATCTGTGGAAAGCTTGTGCAGTCTGTCAACCACAGTCGGTGTTATCATGAAACGGCAACCTGAGTAACATGATCACCATGCACAGAGAGAGAGACAGAGTGTAGAGAGAACGAAAAGGCTTTGAGCGTCTGTCCTGTTCCCATGAGCGGGATGCGTATGTATGTTCAGTCTGGGCTTTTGTTCGCTTGTGTCAGAGTGATCTCTCCTGTCATGTAACACAGCCATGGCCCAGAGACCTGCCATCACTGCCTCTACTCACTCTCTCTCTCACTCTCTCTCTCTCTCTCTCTCTCTCTCTCTCAGAGCAGTCTCACAGAGAAACAGGAGAGCCCTGACAGCTTCTTATGATTCATGTCTTCTTATCATAACCACAGGCCTCCACCAATCAATCCCCACACCACCACCCCGGCATATCTGCCAGACACGCCAACCATGAGAATGCCAGGCTCTTTGTATTTTTATATATATTTTTTTGAAACCAAATTATTTCATTGTCGGGTCTACAGGTAGCCACGCACTTTTTTTTTCTTCTTTTGACTCATTTCACAGAATTTTTCATGCTCCTTTTATATTCAAATGTACCTGTTAAAAAGTGCATGAAAGGACTAGGTGGCAATTACCTAGAAAGGAAGTTGCGCTCTACACATACGGTAGGCGTCGTAAGTTAAACTTGGAGAAAAGTCATAACATGTGATCATCAAGCAATGAACTACTGAATAGGAAATCCAGCCGCCAATTATTTTTAAACAGCCGACCAATAGATTTAAATAAAACCACTGAACTGCCTGAGCACTTTCTACACAAAAACTGTTTTCAGAAGTAAACAATCAGAAATCCATTGTCCATAATCAGAGCAAAGTGAACATGATCTTTTCTTTCAACACTTCAACTTCTCTCATTTCCAAAGCATAAACCAACAGTTTAACTGTTTATATTCTGTGATCAGTTGCATTTATGTAAATAAGATTTCTTCTGAAATAAAGAAGATAGATGGCAGAAAATTCTTCAATACAGAACGAATTTTTTCAATACATTTTTTTAAATAAAAGTGGTAAAATTGTATCATGCAAGTACATAAACGGATATGTTACTGTGCATGATTGTGATACAATTGTAATGAGTTTTCAACAGGCTCATCTGGCCTCTCAAAGAAAATAGCTGAAGAGCCCTGTAATAAACAAACACAAATAGAATTAAATGTAAACTGCAGGTTAGCAGGGAAATTGTTGAAGTCATAAAGTTTTATTACCACTATTATTGTTATTTATAATGAAAATGTGGCTTTTACATGCCATTATCACTGCACCGTGTCTATTTCTATCCCCTATTATCTGCACTGTTCTATGCTTTCTCTGTTTATAACGTTTGCACTTGCACTCTAATTTTATTTAAATAATAAATTGCCATTCGCAATTTTGGTTAGATGTATTTCATTGGCTTTTTTTATTTGTAGCACACAGAACGACAATAGAGTTGACTCTAATGCAATTTAGAATAGCTTCATATGAGGCGAATGTGAGTCTGGATATGAACAGGATATTGTGATGGAGTTAGATGACTATATCGTTGAGAGGCAATCTTGAGAAGAGGTTGTTGAAAATGCAGTGTTTTGTGAATTAGAAAGAAACACAAAGGAGTGATTCTCTTTCCTTTCATACATAGAAAAGGTTAACAAAAGGAAAAATTACATATCGTGTTTTTTTTAAAGCACAGTTAAGGTTGAATGTTGTTTTGAATGTAAGATTTGTTGTAAATTAATTTTAAAATGGGAAAATGCTTCATTTTAAATAAGACAAAACTACTGTTTCTACCCTCTAGTAATAATTCAGATATTATGCTAAATATATACATTTAGATGTAATATTTTCATTGATTCAAATATCAGTTTGTGCTAGTGGTGAAAATGCAATTAAGGGGAATAAAGGCCCAGTGCATTTTTGTTGGATAAATATCCATATTTCAAACATATAGACTTATTACATTTTAGATTCGTCTAAAAAGAAGAAATCACATACACCTAGAATGCTGTGAATGTACGTTTTTTGGGTGAATGAGCCATTTAATAATGAACAATGGGTGATGATGAACAGGAAAAAAAAACTTTTGAAGGTACTTTTTATTCATTAGTCTATTATTATTTGGCAAGAAATACAACAAAACTGGTTTCATGTTTGAGAGGGAAAAAATCCACCTGTTGCTCCACAATTTCCCTAGTCATGGTTGTGCTTTTCATTTAGTCGCTGTAGTTGTTTCTCAATTTGTCACACACGATACTCTCATTGGTTTCTGAACAGTATTGCTTTACATACCTAGCAATTCACTTTTTCACATAAAGGCTCATAGAGTTTGTCTTCTTTCATCTGATTATGTGACAGCGCCCGGCAGGAACCTATCTCACCCGATCTGACAAAAACGGTGCCATGACATTTCCTAATTCAATCCATTAATCTCTGTCAGAGAACTGTTGAGTGCATCACCTCTAATACCCATTTTATGAGTGACTGGAACAGCTCTGAGTTATTTGTCATTCAAGCGGTGTATAATTGCAAGGATGCAGATAAACAGCTACATTCCAAAGTTAAAATGTCCTTGAAATATAATTGCATTCAAGCATATATTGTTGAATGGCTTTCTTTGCTATCAAAGAACAAGGCCAGGCAGTCGGGCGAAGACTGATTCGGTTTGGCTGTATAAATGCATGTGTGTTTAAATTTCCTTTCGGAGCATGATGTTAGGGATGTTGGTGTTTTACATTTACTTTGGAACACTTCCTGAGTTCTTTAGAAAAACAATTAAAGCTTCTGGGTATGTTTTGTACGTGGGAGATGAGAACCATCGCAAAGTGTGCCATCGCAGCAAACAGATCAATATTTAATTAATCATGGTGTTTGAACTATGTAGGCCTATTATTGAGGATTTGCAAAGTCGCCTACTGCAGTGTTTAGAACGTGGCTCTAACTGTGATCTGAAGCTGAGATGCAAGGCTGGATTATACAATAGGTCAACGATTTATATAGAGCTAAACTTTTTTATGTTATTTAGAAATATATGCAATTATTATTTTATATAGTTTCTAATTAGCCAGCTTTGCGCACGCGTTTGTAAAAGTTTGGAGCACGTTGCACTTGATGGAATACCATTCTCAACCATAAACCCTTATGTTTATTTTTTTGTTTTGTTTTGCGCCTTTTCTTTTACTTCCCTTCTCTGCTTTTTGCATTTGCATATGATGCAATGACAACTGCATTATCATAAACCTTTCATAAATGTCACATTTTTGGAAAGCCGTTACAAATATCTACTCTCATTATTCAAATACAACATTAGCATCTTGTCTCTCACTAATATGCGCTACACTTGCCAAGGCAAGTGAATGAACTTGTCATTGTTGGGAGCTAATTTGTTAGGGGAAAAAAAAAAAAAAACGTTGCCAGGTGAAGCAGTTCACAGCTGAAGGGCGATAATTCAATCGGCTGTTAAATCAACTATCATTGCTTGACATTGTGCCTGTGTACAATTAGGTTTAGTTGGGGATGTGATGTGCTTGCAGAAATGCTCACAGGACACAGCCATGCTAATAAAACAGAGTCGGCACAACAGGATGGGAGCTGCCAGTGAGAGCTTCACTTAGCATAGTAATCACATATCAGTTCCACAGCGTGGACTGTATGCTTATAATGTAAATAGCCTCTGCAGGGACACAACTAGAATGATGCTATATGATATTAGCACATTGAAGCAATTTCTTTCTTCTCCCCTCCCTCATTCTTATGTAAACACCGACCAGGTTAAGCACATGAAATGTTCACGTCTGAAAAGAGCAACTTGAAATGTCAAAAGGTTCCCATATTTAAGTACATGCAGTGTGCGAAATATCTGGAGCATTTGAAATCTGGTTCAAACTAGAAATTTTGAAACAAGAAATATGCATTGCATGAAGACGTTTTATGTAGCAATAGCCAAAAACACATCGTACGGATCAAAAATGATCTATTTTTATTTTATGCCAAAAAGTCGTTAGGATGTTAAGTAAAGATCATGTTTCATGAAGGTATTTTGTAAATGTCCTACTGTAAAACATAATTTCTGTTTAGTAATATATGCAGAGCTAAAAACTTCATTTGGACAAATTTAAAGCCGATTTTTCCTTTTTTTTTTCACACCCTTTGATTGCAGATTTTGTAAAATGACAGCAAGCACTACCACATCAGTCCAGTTCAATCCTCCTGTTTTATATTCATTTTATGAAATCTTGCTTCGTGGCCCACATTTATTGCTACTACTTTTTAAAAAAATCATTTCACAATCAAACTTGATAACCTTCTTCAATGACAAGCGCATCTTCACTGTCTTGCTGCTTGTTTGTGCGCACATTGTATCTTAAAGATGATTGATTGTTACAAGCACCCTGTCACATTTGAAGTGAAAGATCCCATCAATTACAGTTTCAGAATGTGTAGTTGAAAGTCAGATCCCAAATCTCCTTGGAGCCCGCACAAGTGGATATGCCATACGCCTTGGCGTGATTTAAATTTAAAATCAGGTAGTTCAGGAGAATTAAAATTCAATTCAGTGACTTTCCAGACTGGAAAAGTGTTGATTAGAATTCGTTTCTTGCACTCAGTTCAGTGAAAGTCCACACACCTCTGCACTAAAGGTTACTTTGTTTATTGGTTATTCCATAACCTGTAATAGATATTCACACTTTAAATAGCTTATCTTCGGGCCTCCGCTGAGTGTCACTTTCATAGCCTGTCCCGCCTTTATTCTGCTGTTTTAGTGCAGAGTCTGAATATAGGCAAAATAATGAATTAGACGGGTTCGCTAATGTCCTGTAGCTCTCGTGCACTTGGGAAACAGGAGAGCCCGGAACAAGGTCAGCATTTCACATTCATTTCACATAAAAGAAAGCTGACCAAAAGCTCCATATGGGCCGCTGCTACGAGAATATATGAAATTTCAAAGATACGGTGACTGT
Organism: Puntigrus tetrazona; assembly: GCF_018831695.1. Lineage (NCBI taxonomy): Eukaryota > Metazoa > Chordata > Actinopteri > Cypriniformes > Cyprinidae > Puntigrus > Puntigrus tetrazona. The sequence continues at coordinate 18,989,576 of NC_056699.1, forward strand.
TTGTAGACAAGCTGACACATGGCTTGGTCATCGCTGAATATGTTAAAGTGTTAAAAGTTTCATGCGAGATTGCTCGGTGATAACAAAAGGATTGTCAAAGTGGGGTGGTAAGCTTTACGTGTATGTGTGTGGTGAATTATTGAGTGCTACCACAGGCTTTCTATGAATTATTGGTGTAAGACACCAGCTGACAGCACTGTGTCAACCACAGAGAATCCAAATGCAGACAGTGCTCTTAAACCCCCTCCCACAAAAACACCAACTATGTCATGGCAGGTGTTCTCATCCCGCAGTTAACCCGCTACAGAGCCTTCAGATGTTCTCTCACCCGCTCTCCGAGATCTTCTGTATACCGAAACGCATTTAAACAGGACGAAGTGAATACTTCATACACTTTTAACGAAGTTCCAAGAAATGTCCTAGGGAGTGCTGAATCCTCCAGAATGTAGGAAAGACTTCACATCAAGCGAATTTAAACTTTGTTTTTCCATCAAAAAAACTTCACTCAAAGAAATATTCTAGGATTCAAGGCATGTTGGGTCTAGATACAGTACATGCATGTGTTTTTGCTCTCTCTCTATATTTTAAATCAGGTGGTGCACCGTGGACAAGGTCTCAGTCAAGAATTACATTTAAAATATCGAGTTTTGCATTGATGTTTTGCTTGTATTTTTTTTTTCATTATGACTAATAATCATAATATTTGATCATTCCGTTTCATAAAAGCCTGGAGGTTATACACTCAACACCATTATTGCTTGAAAATCCCAAATGCTATCGTCAAAAGTGTGAATGTGAAAGAGAGGGGGAAAAAAACTGAAATCACTTAGACGACTGGGTTTTCAGTAAGAGTAAAGAAACATTAAATACATTTCACTTAGTACCAAATATGCATTCTAACTTCTTAAGATTTCTTGTTTTGAGGTAAGTCTTTATTACAAAAAACAAAACAAAACTGATATTGCTCATGTCTGCCGCATTGATGCTTTATTCCTTTAATGTTGTCACCAGTGATTTGGCTGGAACACATTTTAGTAGTAGATACTTGTACTGTGTGCAAGTTGTGTGGGGGCTCAGCATGATCCAACAATATACTTTGCTGTGGTGTTGTACTCAACAGGCAAGAGAGAAATCCAGGATGGATGATGCTGTTTTCAGCTGCGGGGGAGAGCAAAAGTTTGTTTGAGAACTGCCTATGGCTGTGGCTTACTTGTCTCTCCATACGTACAGTATTCCTCTAATGCTGTAACATATTTACCCAAAAGGCACTGGGGCAGTGGCTGCTAAACACACTCTGTAAGCCTTGTGCTGCAGATGCCAAGAGGTAAACGTGTTTCTGGTATTAGTTGAATGAGTGATGTATAATACAAATTTTTAAAGGTCTAATTTTTGCCTTTAAAATAAATTTTAATTATAGGAAATGAAATAAAATTTACACTGTTAATGTGTAACAGCTATTAAAACACATTTTACATGACTGTGTCTTGTGAAGAGAGGTTTTGAATATCTCATGCAATTTTTCCAACTATTTAGCAGTTATGTCTTCGCTATTAGTGATGGGCACAGAGTGGTATGGGCATTTATTTGCGAGATTTTTAGTTGAAACCTTTAAGTTTTGGTTTTCTACATTTCTTCAATTTTAGCAGTGCAAAAAAAAACTAATGCCATCAAAAAACCATCCAGCGTGTTGAATATAAATGTTTAATCTGACATTTATTTGCAGTCCAGTGGGTTTCATTTGAATGATGTAAATCTGCTGAAGTGTTTACCCTCAGCCCAAGTTGTCAACAGCCTCCGAATTGTACAATCTGTGAAGGAGAGCAAGCTCTCACTGAATTTTAGAGAAAGTTCACATGCGCTTAATACGGAGGAAAACAAGATGCATGCAAATGCTGCGAAATTCTTAATATCAAATACAAATTCTTATGCATAATAATCTAAATAAAAAAACTGTTATTCATTTAGACAGCAATATTAGTTATAATATATTATAGAATTGTTTATGTTTTACCACTTAATTCACACACTAGAAATTTCCCTTATTTACAAAGTCTTATTTTTTTTTTTAAATAAACATAAAAAAACTCCTTTGTGGCGTTTTTTTTTTTTTTTTTTTTTTTATAGCCACAAATGTCATTAGGTCAAACTGAGCTGGCTGAAGACAGTGTTGTCTTAATGATAAAAAAAGAAGAAGAAAAAAAAAAGAAAAGTACACCACTGTCATGTGGCCAGCCGAGATTTTCAGAAAGAACAGAGGTGGTTTGCCAAGCAGAACTAACGAAGGGCCTGTAGACGATGCCGACTCCTGAACACGAGAAACGAGGAAGGGGTGAAGACATCGAGGTTCTTAAGTCTGCTGGAGTGTAATTCTCACATATGCTTTGGCGGAAGCCCAACCAGACATAAAGTTCATTTCTCTGCGATGAATAACCTTGATTTGAGCATAGAAAGAATTGGGAATTTCAATAAAGCTTAAGCCCTACTTTATTTTCTCTGTTTGAAATGTGTTGACTAGCCAGTCCCTTGTGGGTGTTTTCACAGGCATGCAAGCAATCTTTCGAGTTATTATTTCTTCTTCTGTTTTCCTTGTTACTGTAAGTTTATGAGGATGGTGCCCATATATTCCCAAAATGCTATGCAGAAGGGAAAATAAAACTCACCCTGGTGTAATAAACAATTTGATTTTTAATAAGCGCAGCATGACTTGAACATCGGGATGCTTTTAAACACGTACTGTCACGGTAATGACTATGTTTCATACGGGACAGTTAAAAGGATATTACTGGGAGAGCTGGTGTGGGTTAGTCTCTTTCGTTTTATTGTTCGCTCATATGCAGTCGTACCGCTCGCAAAGCATAATCTAACTGCCCTGCAGTTTACCCCTCAGATGAGCAGGAAAATGAATGAAAGCTGATTAAAATACTCAGCAACAGTTTTGTCCTTAGCCACAGCCAAAGGATTAAAATACAGAAAATGCATATGATTTTATGATTTCTGAAGTAGACTAGAAAAAACAATGTCTTACCTGTTTGTTGTACTCAGCTTATAGGCTATTTTTTAAAAACTGTACTAGAGAAAAAAAATTGAAACCAAACCTTCTCTACAGTATAATCTGTAAATATTTTTACATTTTAGTATATGCATTTATTGGTCTTGTTATTTAACAAATGTGATATACACTTTCTACTATGAACTATGAAAACAGTGCATTTCATATTAAGATTTAAGAGTCTTGTCCTAGTTTAATAAAACGATAAGCAAACGAAATGGTTACAAATGAATAATAACAACAAATAAAAACTGTTCTTACTTTTACAAAACTTGTCCAAAAGACCTATAGCTATGCCGGCATACTGAGCGGTGAAGGTTTGTGTGTTTTGCATCAGGTGGAGCGCAGAATCGTGTGTTTTAATTCTCAAAGACTCACCAAGGCAGTATCGCAACAGTATTTTTTTTATTTTATTTTGCTAAATATGTGTAAACACTGTAGAATATATTGCAGTAACACCCTGGAGTGCATCACAGCAACAATTTTGCCAGGAGGAAAAAAAAAATGTGTTGGAGCTTATTTCCAACAATGTGATAGAAAAAACATTGAATCCACCAAAAATATCCATATTTAAAAAAAAACAAAAACTAAAATCTTTTTGGTTTCAAATCGTTTTGGTTTCCTCACCTTCAAATGCATCTAAACCACCGGCCTCCTAATTTTCTGGTCCTTTACATTGGGTCAGTGGTGTGTGAAATATCCCAGGAACTGAAACTTAAGAGGACTGTTGTTATCATTCTCTTAATTTCAGGTTCCTTGCTGGAAAGTATTCTCAAGGCAATCGGAGTCAGGAAAGCCAAAGTGTGTGTACTTGTACACTTAAATATAGAAGTTAACATTTTGTCAAAAATAAAAATAAAATAATGATAATAATAAAAATAAATAATTCTTAAAACACTATTTGTATTATAATGGCATCATGAAAGCGATTTTAAAGTGGATATAAATTGAAAATATATAATAATCGTCAGTGCTATGCTCTCTGAGAGTTAAAGATGCATGGCCATCTGATAATTCAGGGTTAACCTGTCACGAGACCCGTGTGTGATGTTCAGGGGTTAAAACAAAGATGCGCACGAGAGAGTCGCTGTTTCCCTCCACAGACACGATGCGCTCTTCCACACAGTTCACTCGCTCATCCTTGTAGGACCTCAGCGAGCGGTCAGTGTACACACATACACAGACTTTGCGTCTTCTGCCCGCGGAGGCTGCTCTTCAGCACCCGGCGCGAGAACAATTCCCCAACTTCACTTCACGTGCGCTCGAGACGCCGCGCGCGCACACTCACATTCTGTCACATTCGACGGTAAGCGCTCACGCAAGAAAACCTCTGTCTGACTGACTGTCTCCGAGAAGAAGAAGAAGAAGTAGAAACAGAGAGAGAAAGAGAAAAAGAAAGAGAACGAGAGAATCTCTCCTCACCGAGCTGCTTATTTTCTCTGTCAAGCGTGTATCATCCGCTGTGTGGTGAAAAGCGCAGACCTGCGTGGGACCGATTTCCCGCCGCTGCAAGGAAACACCAACCGTCCTCTGAAAGGTAAAAGTTACCTCACACATCTTCAATTTGATGTCTTTGTAGGATATGCCTGTTTGTTCTTCTTTCTTTTCTTTTTTTTTTTTTTACCTTTGTTTATATTAAGACATACATTTATGTGAAGTAACAAACTCACAAAAGCGGGTGGTGGATGTGTGTTTGTAATTCGTGTTTTCAGTTGCTGTTCCTGAACACCAACGTGAAATTTTCATTTACGTGAACATACTGTTATTTTCGGATAAATTCTAAGTGAGTATACTTAGATGTTATTTATCAGACTCTTAGGCATTGCTCAGCAGTAACTTAATTAATCGTGTGATACCTGTTGATGCCTCTCATAACACTCATTAAAGTATCTGTAGCTACAGGTCTAATAATTACCTCCCTTGAAACAAACAAACAAACAACAACAAAAAAACATTGCATATTCCTGATTTGAAGGGGAAAAAAAACATATTACAATGCAATATTAATGCAAAAAGCAAGCAAAATAATGAAATAGTTGTGTATGTTTTTAGAATTGACCACCTAGAATATAATTTAGACTGATATTATCCTTCTGATATACACAAGTACAAAGACTTTGCCAGGAGAAACTGTGGAAGGAAGTTTAGAGTTTTCCTTGTTTTCCTTCCAGTCTAGTTGGTCAGCGTTAATGTGATTCATTTTGCATTTAAGACAGGACTTATATGTTGATCACAGAGTAATACAATTATTGGTTTTGGTTAGCATGCAAACTTTTTATGTTTCAACAATAAAATTGGCTGATAACAATTGCGGATTATAAATTCTTATTGACTTTCTACTTTGAAATTAAAATCGACTACACAAAACATTAATTATGGATATTCATAAGATATTCATAATTGAATAATTGCATAATTTATAGGCACAACTATTGCTATCTAAATAGCAGTAGATCGTAATTTCGTTATTTTGTGCTGTGACTGTAATGCTACGCAATTATTTCTTGCAAATAATTAATTGTAGCGCAAAATGTTTAATAATATATGCAAACAATAGACTGGTTTTTCCTCAGTCAGAAAACTTTTTTTACACCCAATATTGAATAAAAGCTAATAAGCAGTTCAGTAAAAAAAATCTGAATATCGGTTAAACCGATTATCGTTCTTTCCAAATGGTTTTTGAGCTATATATTAAAAATGTTTTTATGAACTATAGCCTACTGTAGCTTTCAATCCTTCATTGGCAAAAGCCATGTACTCAATGTGTCATTCTCTTAGAAATTAGCTAGACAAAAAGAATGTGCTCAACAAAAAAGAAACATTTAACCTATATTGCATATAGGATTGATTATATCTGTGTAAAATTTGTATGTTAATATCCAAATGAAACTACTACTGCGCTTCAGTGTGACATTTTGAAATTACACATTCTAAGTAATGTTGGATATTTACACCGATAAGAAGATCAATATTCGGTGTGTCTATCACAAACCCTAGTATTTCATTCATAATAAAGTGCAGTATGACTCCATCTTGAATCTACCATTCCTGGAAGGCAAGAATTGAAATGTTCCCCGCACATGCACCTTAGAAACTTAATAGCACTACTCAGAGACTGTGTTTAAATTGAGTTGATTCAAGAAACGTGTTATTGAAATTGCTATACTTCACACTTGTAAATGTGTTATTTCTCAGTAATGGGTAATCATGAGCGCTGTTCCCGCATTCAGATGCGTCTGATGTCCTTACAGAGGAGGTTTATGGCAGATGATAGTCTTTGCACAAGTTGAAATACCTGGAAATGGGCCCAGGAACAGGTGCCAAACAACACAATTAAGGGATCAATAGGGTGATGAGACAGCTGGAGAGAGAAAGTGAGAGAGAAAGGATAGGGTGGGGGGATCAGGTGGTAGAGAGGGGCAGAGAAACCAAAAGAGATGTTGTAATTAAGGCTAAATGGGGCTGAAGAGACACCAGAGAATGCATCCAAGCGGTAATTTGTTTTTTATTGAATATATTTATCAACATTAAATGACTTTTTTATTTTGGAAACAGGAAAGTAACTTTAGCCCAGGCTGGCCGCATACATAAATCTGATGATTCAACGTAGCAGCGAGCAGCTGTTGTGCTCATGAGGGCATTTTCCGAGCGCAGGGGTAGTTGATGGATCATGGCCGCAACACACTCATTGAAATTGATTACCAATATGCATCATTTGTTTTCTTTATTGCACCTTTCCTCATTTAGAAAGAAACTCAAGAATTTAATAACATCAGTCACTCACTATGAGTTCTGGGATGTATTACAGCTTACAAATAATTACCACTGGAATTTCAGTTTTATTATTACGTTGTTTGTTTAGAATCAGTTGCGCTTTACTTTTCAAGTAGAGCTCATCAGTGTGATTGCTCAACTGCTGCTAAAAGGCATTATATCATGTTGGGAAAAATAGTTTTTATTGTTCGTGAAACACTGCAGTCAATAACTGCTGTATCTCATGGCACCAGATATATTTAAAATCAGGTCACACTATTTTGGATCGTACCTGTCAAACACTGTAGCCATGCAGCTTGCTGCACGTTACTACTGAATGTGTTCTATAGTAACGTTTGTATTCTGAGCGTGTGTGAGCAGAGACCCTTTCATGACCCTTGCAGTAGCCATATAAGTTCACAAGAGATAGTGGTCTGATCCCTTCCTCTGAAGTTACAGACAGTCTCACAAATCTCTTGAGTGTTGCTCAAGATTGAAGCTTTATCAACTGTTCAGGTGTGCCAGCCAGCAGGAAGACCTCTGAAATGTTTAATTGCAGCTGGAGATACCTATAATGCAGAGACGGCGTATCACGTATTCGCACCAGCAGTGTGCTGATTTAGGAGTGTAATTTCCTAATTACACTTTTTTAATTAAGGCATAGAGGGAGGTTATTGCATTGTTCGACTTAATTCTCTGTAAGTCTTTTCATTCAAAATATAACTCAGTACCGCAGGGTGGTGCCTGCATTTTTATTTTTTATTTTTTTTTGTCAAATTTGACATTAAATTGCTTTTCTTTGTGATATAATGATACAATTGTCAATTTAGAATGAGGATAACACAATGCATCAGTTTTCCATAATCAAGCTGTCTGGATGAAAATGGCAGGGCTCTATCTGAACTCTACCTGGGAAGCGAGTTTTGACAAAGTAAATCTGCCAGATGTATTTGACTTCGGTGACCTCACGTTTTTTACAGCCCTTTCATGTTCTTTCCTTGGTTTGTGTGTGACTGTTTTTTTAATACCAAACTGAGATATATTGATGGAATCCTTTTCTGTAGTCCAGCAAGTGGTTTAAACTTTTAAAGAATGTTCTCTAAAAGTATTTATTTATTGTATATATGAAGTATAGTCAGCACCAAAGCTGGACAAAATAAGTGTACAGACCAAATAAGTGTAAATAAGCACTTAAATGTAAATTCAAGTCAAAGAGAAGAGCCAAGCAAAGCATGGCAGTGAGAAAAAAAAGAAAACATTGCGGTTTCATTTTCTGTAGTTGAGATGAAGGGTCTGAGATATAGTGCATGGGGTTCATATGTGGCTGTCTGCATTATGAAGCATCTTTTTTTTTCTTTTAAAGAGTCAAAAACAATCGTAAGACACCACTCTATGCCGGGTCAAACTTGCCAACAGACAAGTATGGATATTATGTAGAGACACTTTATTTAAATTAATTGACATTGGAAAACTGAATAATTTTTTTTGGAATCTTAATGCCTGAAAAAGTACATTTTAATTTTCTTCTCAGCAGAGACTTCATATTGTCAAGTTCACAGTTGTTAAACCATGCTCGGCTAACCTCGATAAAATGATTGAGAAGTGGGATTGTGAAATTAAAATTTAGGTGGCAAAATGCTGAGGAGCCCTTATTCCATTAAGAGTCAAACATAGATATGAACTGTAATTCAGTGAAATGTCAGATGAGATAGTGTCTTGACATTTCTTGTGTGCCGGAGGTCACCTCAGCTTTAATATCAGTGCAATGAAGTGGCCAATGTTTTTGAATGCTATTTGTGTCTCCAAAGTCACGCTGCTCTAGGTCCCCAACAGGTGGCTGTGGCCAGTTTTGGAGGGCAAGGAGTGGAAAAAAAAAAGGTGTGAGTAAAAATTGTCTTTGTCGGTAACTTTATTGGAGGGTGCAACGGAGTACAATGTTTCATTTGAATCATGCACATTACGTACATCAGCAAGGGTCAGGTCATCATTAAATGAAAGTCATTAAAAGCATCTGCTAAAGAAATTGGAAATACAGTATGAGTGCTTTTCCGTACCTGCAGTTTTTGTGACGGGTGCAATTTTACCAGACAGAAAAGTTGTCTTGTTGTATGCAGTAAATCACACAAAAGCTGGTGCTGCCTTCTGCTAATTGTGCTGAAAGGTAAAATTGTGAGGTAAAAAAAAATATTATTAATAATCAAACAGCTTGAATATCTGAGCGTCTTTGTTTACCGCGTTTGACCTGCCAATGCCACATCGAATGCTATATTATATTTGTCTAAACTTTCACTACACAAAATACATGTCGCTATTCATGATACATGAATGTTGCATTTTTGCATTGTGATTATATTGTTACACAGTGCAATGTTACACCTGTATTTTAGTAGTTGGAGCATATGAAAATGTTTTAATGAAAATGTACTTGATTTTTGCTGTTTATAAGCAGTAAACTGCCATTTTAATAAGGTCGTTTTAACTGGATTTTCACGATAAAGGGTAATATATCTCTGTGTTTTGCTACCTGACCTCTAAGCGTTGAGTGCAAACAATGGAACTGTTACAAGTTTTCTTATCATTCATTTATTGCTTTGGTTTTTCTCTCTCAGCAAGGGTTCTGTTGATTTGTAATTGCTTAACTTCCTTTGTAATTACTAGTTGGTTGTACAAATCCAAAAGAGACAGAGAACATCCCGATTTCTCTGTGTGTGACTGGCATGCCTGCAAACTAAAATCAATACTGCAATGTATTGCTCATCCTCTACTCTTCCCAGAATTTCTAATAGTGGATTTTGACTTTATTTTTAACAGCTGCAGAAAACTTCCTTTTTATTGTTACACGGTAGCTTTTTAGAACGAAGAACAGATGACACATTGATTGATGTCTAAATTGATGATTCCCCCCTCGTCTCCTTCACTTAAAATTAAGGACATCAGAAAGAATAAAAGCCGGATAGCCGAAGAGTGGCGTCTGTGATGGAACTGGGATGTGAGAAATGAACGGCAGAGTGAACTGGGATTGACTAGAATGCTCAAAAACAGCAGTGATGATTTGAAATGGTCTTTGTTGGTACTGAAGAACATATCTGTGATTGGTAGCTTTCCGTTCATCATCCTGCTAATGCTGTTTTCCTTGTAATAGATTAGTACATTTCAATAATATTTTTTCCGTCTTGCTGTTAAGTGTACATTAAATTATATGAAATGGCTTAATATTATAGCAATCAGATGTTTTATTTATTTATTTATTTTTATGTAGAAAGTTAATAAAAAAAAGACATGCTGGGAAAGTGCGCTAGATACATTTGGTCATCTGCGCTTCTGCTTGCTCTTTAGACTCTTGATATGTATACACATTAGTCTGGCAGCACAACAGCAAGTGGGTATTGCCAATGAATTTGTGTCATAGACATCATTAATTTTGTATTTCTTTAGTCTGCTGGCATAACATTCTGCTGGCAGGGTTCATGCGGAAGTGTTTATGCAGTGAATGTTGTATGTATTATGCATGGTATCGCAAAATTTTAACCACTATAAGAGCATTAGAATACGGTCATTTCTAGGTTAAATTCATTCTAAAATAACATTAGCTTTTTATTTTATTTGTTTTAAATTTAAAAATACCAGGTTCACCCTTGATGAGACTTACACCTGTCTGAAATTTAGTTTTTTGCTTTGTCTTTGTTAAATACAGATGAGCTTACATTAGACACATAAATGTGTTTTAGATTTTAGCATCTATAGCGATCTGTAGTAGATATGTGTAATGTATAATTGCACTGATTTAGTTCTTTATAATTACAATATAAAAAATATATATATATATATATGTGCTAGATGCTATGTTATTGATCCCCATTAAATTAACTGTTTGTTGTTTTAACGTGACATTTTAGAAAATGGCGTTTTTATTTTCTAAGCAAATTCTAATTTGAAATGTTAATTTTTGGATTCAGCTTCAGCTCAGAATTTTTTCAATATTGCTAAAACGTCATATACGTATAGAAGTAGCCTTTAGGATGTAGTTTAAATGACATTCAAAGTGTGTTGCATCTCTTTGCAAGTTTCATCATGCTCTCGCAACTGCATTAAACTTCTCAACAGCAATCTGTTGCCCATTCTGTGGGGACTACGGAGTTAGTAGGGGTGAAAATTGCCCTTTCTCTGGGTGATAATTTGCTGAAAGCCTCTCCATTTGACATTATAGGTGGATATGAAGTCAGCACTGGCTCTTTGGGCCTCGTATTTGTCTCCTGACCTGTGGTGGCAGTGCAGGGTGATGCTTTCTCCCCCCTAGACACAATGGTTTTTGAGAGAGGTGAAAACCAGCTGTCTGTCACCATCTGCCTTTCTATAAAACCTCAGCCTCTCCCAGCTGTGTGCCATGTGACATTCAAAATGTTTTTGGCACCTTTTAATGGGAAGCAGCACAGGAACTACTGTATGTGTATGGATTGGGACTGTCTTCCTCGCTCGTTTTCAGCCATATGGATTTCATATGGACTCCTTCTAGAGGCTTTGATTGGCTCACACTTGTATGCCTCCAATAATCAGAACTGGAGAATAGAGAGATTTCTTATTAAGATGAGGGGATGCCAAGCATGCTTTTAAACAATGAACAATTTCAAGACTCGCAGACGTTTTGTATATTATTCTTTGGAATGAAGTGATTTGAAATGTAATAGGTTTTAATCTGACATGTCAGGCAGGAAATTGTGCAGTCAGGCTTCAACACTCTAACAGTATTGAGGTCAACAGAGTATTTGAAATTCTGAATTCAGAAACAATATAGGTGCGTTGTATATAGATACAGACTCTGGAGAAATATATTAACCTTCTTTGAAAGGCGTGATGACATCAGGATATTTGATGAGTGGGCGCTAAAATGAAAAACGTATATAGCTGGAAGCTTTTCTGCCTAACAGTTTAAATTCACTCCGAAGGCTTCCTTGTGGACTAGAATTGTAATTAAGTTTGGGATTTCAGTCAGATATCTCTAACTATAGCAGCTTGATTTACATACAGTCGAGAGTGGTTCAGTTCTCACATCAGTATATTTGTGAAATAGCAGACAAAGTTTTGAACTTTATTTTATCCTTGAACTTCTCTATTTGATTGGACATGCACTTGAATGTATGTGTTTGAAAGCATCACTGTCTTACATTCCTGAAAAAAAAAATTATATCAATAGCATTAATGTACTCTACGTAGTGTATTTATGATCTGTAAGTCAGTCCTTGAGTGGAAATATGCTTTTCTTAATTCCAGCTTTTTGTCTTTGTCAGCAGGCATCTGTATAACCTATTACATATTACTTTTTACCTATACGTTTTACCTATAAATCTAGCTATATGTTGAAACAGACAGAATTGTCAAAAAGCTCTTAATAGTGCTTGATTGAATTGAATGTTTAGTCTCACTGATATGTGTGCATTGATATGATGCACAAAAGCCCCCAGCTCAAATTTATACTTGAAATGCAAAGTTTTTTTTTGTTTTCCAAGTTAACCACAGACCTTGAAATTGATCTGCCATGAATATTTAAACACCTTTCCTTTATTATCCCGAAGACACAAAGGTCAGATGTGCCTTTAAAGACCAAATTTTAATGAAATGCTATCATTGAAAAGGCATTAGCTTACATGCTTAGCGTGGCTTGTAGTTTTTAGCAGTACATTAAAGCATTCCTGGTGTGATTTTACACAAGCATCGGCAAGGTGGAGATAGCACTGCATCAAGATCAGGGAACTGAGGAGCAGGCGGCCATTGGCACTCTGACCCCTATAATTGTGTCCTCTCATCTTTCCGCTGTGCTTTCCTTTTCCCTTCATTTCTCTCTCCAGCCCACAGCCACTTGTAATTACAGCATCTCTCACTTCACTCCCCAGCGGCACATCAGCAAAGTGTTCAAGGCAGGACTCATCGTGCAGCGTTTAAGAGCTGAAGCCTGTTTCTCACACTGTTTAGTAAAAACTGTCAAAATATCTCTTCACTTATGGTCTTAACCAGAGGCCCCGTTGCTTCAGAGATGGCATTGTGTTTCCATAGGCAAATTGACATTGCTGTTTCCAAATAGAAATTGGCAGGTAAAGATTAACATCAAATTGGAGTCAACCCAAACAATGACAGATTTTATATGGATGATGAAAAGAGGTCTGATTGTGACAGTAATCGTTATTGCAAAAAATGAGGAAAAACCTCATTAGTCACGATCAAGCATTTGCATCGGGGTGTTAATTCCAATTGGCTAAAATGGTGCCCTGCAGCTCTCTTGTTAAAGTGTCATTCATTATCAAGTTGAATTCTCATTGCCCTCTGACTGCCTGTTAAGTAAGCAGTCTCATTCATATTAGCCATTGAGCCTAATGTTTATAGAGCTTCTAGCTTGCTGAATACGTCGTGCCACTTCTCCTTTTCCTGTTCTACATGTTAAACACATTGCTTACTGATCTTGACCTTGGTAGAATGCATCAATGAAATGAGAAATGTTCCAATGTATTGGCATTGAAACGTAAGGATATTGGATAAAATGGAGCCGAAATAGCTGAAAAGAGAGCCTATAGTATGGTCAGACAATGACTATCCCATTGTTATATATGTGGTTCCTCTTGACGGCATGTCGTTTTTCTAATTCAGACATGAGTAATTACAGCTGGACTTGCCTAGCTAATAGTGACCTACAAACAGCTGAAATTGGAGCAGTATAAATGAAGTGGCCATCTAACGGAGCCCTCAATTATGCTCTCCATAAATAGTTGCTTGAATACATTGATCTATTTTTTTTTTAAGTATGCTGAAAAGAAGCAGAGCATTGCTTCGCAAAATGAATCGGCATCATCACAGAGCTGTTTGACATTGTTTGTTAAAAAAAAAAAAAAAAAAAAAAAAGTATCATTTATTTTCTTTTTTAGAATATTTATTATTTCCCTAGAGTTATAGCAATAACTTGTGAGTTTCTGACTTGTGTGTTTTTGACTCTGTTTTTGTGCAAACAGGCTTAGGACCATTATTCCATGTGTGTCCCAAGACATTGTTTGTCTGATTCTTTGTAGATCCTCATTTTAAACTTTCTCACAGTAACATATTCTCTTTTATACACAGTATTATATCGGCAGAAACAAACTACACCACCTCCAACTGTGTGACAATGAGATGTTCTAAAATATTCAAAACTGTTCTACTGCTATACATTTTAAACAATCACTTTATGTTCTATTCATTACCTCTCGATTTTTATAGTAGCATGTGTGTTTATAGCGTGCTGCGGTTTGTTGCCTAATCCCTCGCTTTCGAATATCTGTCATGTTTTCTTCTTTTTTCCTTCCAGTAATTTTACTTGATTTATTATAAACCAGGGAAATAATCACATAATCAATCACCAGACATTTTGTATTAATTTTGTTGTGAAGGACACAGTATGCGCCTGGTAAAATTAGAGCACATTTTACTAAATGGGCCTTTGGGAATTGATTAGGTTAATATACTGTTCATATAATGAGCATTAGTACAAATATGAAGTGCTATTCTTGCATGGACATTGTGGCTTGTTCTTTGATTTGGATAAGTTAATAATTGCAGAGACAATTAATTATTTATTACAAATGATGGTCACCCTTGCCATAGAAACACTAAAATGTAAAACAGTATGAAGTACATATTAAAAAAGTAGTGGCATTGATTATAAAAAAAAATGCCAAAGCGTGCTTATTTAGCTACAACTTGGCATGCAGAACAATTTTTCTTGCCAACTTCCAAATTCTCTAAACATGAATGAAGTTTCCCCTCCTCTTTTGCACTTCTGATGTTAAGAATACCTTGACATTTTTCTGTGGTTCATCATGTTCCAAATGCATTCAGGCATGACACACTGCACGTGTCATAACCAGCCAGGAAGATTATTGTGCTAAATGAGCGGCATTAACGTCTTTGATAAATTGTTTTTAAATCTGCTTGTAATTTCATTGGCAGTAAATTTCCACAACTCAGAGAGCAGTCATCTATTCCTCAATATCAGTTTACATGACCCCTCCCAACTTGGCTTCTAACTGCGTTAGCTCCTAAACTAAAGTGGTCATTAGGTGCTTTTTTTTTCTCTACGGCTCGGCAAGTAATGTTGGTAAAATGCTAATGCTTAATAATGATCCCTTCGTCCATTTCTGGATTACTTTTCAGCTGAATGGCAATGCATCAAAACATAAAGCATTTTGAGGCTCATTAAGGAGGCATTATACGATGAGGTCTGCGGAGCGGTCACACGGGCCTGGTGATGGATGTGAAAGCGATCCGCTGCTGAAACCCGGTTAGGTCAAATCTCTGCGGTAAAGAGGGCTGCTCTTTGACATGAGAAGGAGGAGGAGGAGGGCCCGCCACCGGACCCGGCCCATCAGAGCATCATTAGTGTCCACTTTGAGCCAGTGACAGGAATTCCATTCCAGACTGAACTTCAGACCTGAGTGTGGGGCGCTGATAGCTTGCAGAATCACACGCATGGGAGTAATAAAGGGCTTTATGTAGTGTTGATGCTGTCTTCCAGCATATATGCACAAGTATATATTTTCAGAATCGATGGGTTGCCTGAATGCCATTGTAAAATAGCTGATATATGCTCAGTGACTGCTTAGCAAATGCCATATTGATATGTCTAACGGTAACTATAAAGAATCTACAATTATACTGTGTTTTAACCTGACATGAGCGACAATCCGTGACGTGCCAAAACTAAACCGCTCCCTTTATAATTAACAAAGCAGTCTATACTGGAAGCATGCTCTGCGCAGTCTGCAGAGTGCATTATAGTTTGTAGCTTAGTGTCAAATTTCATGCTGCAGATATATCACAATCTAAAAGATACGGCAGAATCTTTACTGGTTAATATATTTTCACTATTGCAAAGTATATATTGCCAGCATTACTATAATTAATTAAAAATTGTAAATTATTACAATTTTTGTTTTTAACTCAATTTCCAGTATTCTTCGAAATCCCTTTGTCTTGAAGAAGTCTTACTAGCCTCCTCTAGAAATGTATTGTCTACTTGACAAACTTTTGTGTTCGTTACAGTGATCATCATTAGAACTTAATCCTCCCATGGACTGCTGTAGGCTTAAAAAACTCTTTGCCGGACACAGAATAATCAGTCCACATGCCTTTGACGATTGATTTTAGATACTCTTTCCCTAGACTTGTGATTATCTATCTGAGGTTAATGCAGTAACAAACATTAGCATGCTCTTCTGTCGAGTCAGGGTGGTTTGTTTTGCCACGGAAGAAACCCAAGACTGTGCTTTTTAAAATATCTGTCAGGGCTCCTCTTTAGTCAGTAGAGCACAGTAGCAGAAATATTCATAATTACCTCGACTCCTTTTTCTCTAACCTCTCAGAAGTCTGTGCTAAAAGCAGACACTCTCTTCCGGGAGTGTCATATCCAGCACTTCCCCTCCCTTTTTTAATTTTTTGTGTCAGGGTCACGTAGCAACAGTGACAGAATACGCTTTTTATTATAGCATGACAGGCATTTATGGTGCTAAAAATCTGTCTCTTTATAGTACCTTAAGTTAGCTTTTTATCAACATTGTTGATATGACAAGTCTGTTATTCCACATTGTCACATCTGCCTCATTACCATAATAACTTAATTGATGAATGCTCCCCTTATTAGGCATGAAAACCTTTGTTTTGGCTAAAATATTAGCTTTAGAAAATGTGTCAATGTCCATGTTGATATGGCTTTGCGTAGTTTTGTTGTCAGTTTCTGAGTCATGAATGCAGGATTTCTTTGTTCGCAAGTATTGACCCAAAGATGGCCAATATATGGCTCCTTTGCCCATGTATTTGGATCCAACTTATGTCCCTTGTCTCCAATTTTAAGAGCCAGTTTGCTTGTTTATTTCTCCTGGTGTGGGCGCACTAGTCTTCATTGCTGTCAGCTATGTCAGTTGAGTGTTAAAGAGAAGACTGGGTTTGGAAGCTGTGGCGAAGAAACACTCCTCTGAATCCCTGCTCACCCGCTTGTTTTACGATGCTTCATAAAAGTGTCATCATTGGTGTCAATGCGATGGTGTCCTCTGCGTCCTCTTTCTGCAATTTGTGACAGCTTATATTGCTCAAAACCACATGGCTTCAATGAAAGCCTCAAGGCCGCTACCCCTTCTGCCCTATAACTGCTTGTCCTAGGTTTGTTTTTGATTGGTGTGCTCAAAATGATTTAAACTCCCAAAATGCCCAGCTTGTAAGATAGGGAGTATTAAACCTTCTGTATTTATGGCTAACTACAAAAAGGCATGAATTCTTCCAGCCCAAGAGCAAGATAAAAGATGCGCAGCTTACTTCCCAGGTTATCATTTGCTTGGAATCCTCCGGTCTTCTTTTGATTCAAACCCAATATAAGAGCTTTGTGTGTGCGTGTGTGTGTGCGTGTGTGTGTGTGTGCGAAACGTAGATACAGTCCAAAATATTGATCTACATGATTTTTCATGTATTATTAAGGATAGCAGACTGCCTCATTCTCGACCAGATAACACTGGTTTGTTATTTATGGATTAGATAGCTTATGAATGCAGAGATACTGTGCGTATGGATGAGAATTTGAGCCAAAAATTGATACCGTAAACCACACTATGCATCTTCAAATCATTGAGCTAAGGTCTATATTTTCCTCTTAAAGATTTTGTATTTCTGTAAACCATGAAAGAAATTGAATAACAATAATTTAGTTTTACTGATGGTGACAAGACCTCTATTTCTTTTTTTAATACTATTGAAGATTGAATCCTATTTAAAACAATTGGTGTCACTTTACAAGAACATATAGGCTCCAAGTATGCATATTTATCAATGTAATATTGACTTTTATTTAAAAACAAAAAAAGAAACTTGACAGTTTTTAGAAAAAAAAGAACATCTGGGACATCTGTGTATAACAGTGTTTTACTTGAGATGTTAATCTCTCACTGTCTGTATTATTTATAAAGCAGGCAATTGTATACGCAGAGTGTAGAGTGTTTCTTTTTCTTTTTTGTTGTCCATGAACAAATATATATATAAATGTTATATTATTACACACACACACACACACACATCATGTGCGTGCTGCTTTGTTATTATGCCAAAGAGTCAGTCAAATCTTCATATTTCTCTATCAGCTGAAACCTGACATTGATGATTTATGTTGTGGAAAAAATATTCAGGCAGGTAAAAAAGAGCATCATTAGTGTGTTTATTCCTGAGAAAATAGAAGGAAGGCAGTTGATTAGTCTGATAATCTACTTAGACAATAAGTTGTTCATTTCCTTTGTACTGCCATATTATAAAACAAAATAAGCAGTCACAAAAGGTTTTAATTCGTCATAACAAAGTTTGGTTGTTAAATGTGTTTTTGATCTAAAAATGCAGGTTTTTCTATGTGGGGCTTAATTGAAGCAATTCTATTTTTAAATGGTCTTATCTGCAAAAAAAACTAAGTCTCCTAACTGAATTAGTTTTTAGTTAGTAGTTAACATGTTATTGCACTACAAAATATATTTTTTGATAATCAAAAAGAAGTATAAATTGTGTTAGACAATTTAGTTGAAGTGGTTCTACAGGAGTAGTTTTAGACTTTTTGTATGTTATTGCTTTATTTACAGTTGACCTGTATTGCATGTAATTTTCTATTTGTATGTTTATTTTTATTTTCAATGTGCCACTTGTAATTTTATGGAAAGAAAAAAATCAAATACAAATGGATATGATTTAATTTACTGATATTTAGAAGCAATATTTTGTATTTGAATTTTAGTGTGTTGCTTGCACAGAAGACTGTCTGAATGATTGTCACAAAGATACAGTTGAAAAACAAAAATAAATAAAAAATGATAACTGAATGGAAATATCTCTTAATCGTAAAATGTTTGGTTCTTTGTCCATGTTTATAGTCTGTACACTTGTCATTTGGGCCTATTAGGAACAGTGCTTTTTGAAAAGCAGTGAGCAGTAGAATTTCATCAGCATTAATGTTTTTTTTTAAATTCACTAAACATTTCATTAATTTGAATGCATATTTTGTTACTTTTTTCATATTTGCACCTTTTTTAAGTTTTCTTATTTATTCACATTATAACAAAAGTTTTCATTTGTGTTGAAATGAAAGATGGATTTTGAAACGAAAGGAGTAAGGACTCGTGTAAGAAAACATACTTTCAGCTAGCTTTCCCCAAATGTGCCAGATGATTTTTGTTGTGTAAATTATTTAAAAGAGGGTACTTAAAAGTTTTCACGGTATTTATGTGTGACAGTTTGCAAAAAAAGCATGTGTAAAAGGCATTTTGCACAACAGACATTTTTTACTATGCGAGAAATACACAGTGACAACACAATGACGATGCACATGTGGCTTATTCAAACTGCTGTTTAATTGGTTGCCCTTGTCATGGAAACAACATCCTACTTGTCTGTGTGCTACACTAATACAGAGATTTACAGATGGTACAATGCTCTGTTTTGTGACATTGTGTCTTGCCTAGGCAATTTAGAAGTGTAACTGAAGTGACAGAACCAGTAAAAAGGTTCAACGGCAAGCACTCTCAGCCGTACTATATCACGTCAGCATCTATTAAAGAGAACAAATCTAATCTTATTTACAGTCTTTATTTGCCTTGACAAATGTGTGATGCTTATCAGTAGTGTTCGAGACTTTAAGCTGTTTGCAAAAGCAATGCCTTATTCCCTCAGGATACTGCCAGCCGTATAGATGTCAGGTCAGTTCACTGAACACAAAAGGCAGTAAGTGCTTATTGCAATCCGTGTCAGTAGGAAAACACAAAAAAACGCTGCTCCTCATGCAGTTTAATGCAGCAGCCTTTGGGAAACTAGATTGATTTGTCATGAGTCTGGGCTTCTTTTTTTTTTTTAGAACCTGTGCCTTTATCTCATCAGTTGAAAATTGATCAGATGTCACGGCATTCATGTGGGTCACTGACTGAAAGCTTGATCAATGCTGGTGGGCATCTGAATGGAAGTTATCTGAGCTAACTTGTTAAAGTTCCGAGTCTATGAGGATATTTGAATCATTAAGCAAGATACTCTAACACTAGTTTGCTCTGCTTTCAGATTGTGTGTTGCACTGGAATTAAAAGTAATAAACTCATGCTTGGCCCATATTTGCAACAGGCATTTTATAATCATTTTATATTTGGGTAATATTCAATTAAATAATATATTTCTTTCCAGCACACACTAATTACAATATATATATACATATATATCTTTTTTATTTATTTATTTTTTGTGTTAATATAGTAGATTGAATACTGCTTTTATAGTTTTAATTTTATTTCTATTTTATTTTTATTATGTACTCTTAAAAAGAACAGTTGACAGTGCATTAGTTGTAGAAAAAATGGCAATAATTTTAAGGATGCAACTCTTCTGTGGTGGTTTAGCATAGAATAAAGTTATTTATTATTTTATTAAATATTTTATTTGAGCATTCACAACTGTGGCCATGAATACTGCCAATTAAAAACCATTGGTAAAACACAATCTGTGCTTTACCATTGGTTGTTATCATTTGAAGCTGTGAAGCTTCAAAAAAAAAAACAAGAAAGGAAAAAGAGTATAGTGTATTCCTTTTTTTTTTTATTCAAGTCATTGCATTTAAGCTTCTGGAAACTCTTCTCTCTGCTGTGACTGATAAATGTCAGCTTTTATTTAGCACTTTCAAACTGCGTGTCACTTTGGTTATCAGTGTCGGCATAGTAAAACTCTTTCAGTGATGTATCTGTATTTCCATTACGATGAATAATCTGTAGATAAAGGTGAGTGATTTTATTTAAAAGGACTTTATTTTTCCAGAGGTTTTTGCTGATTCTGAATGGTGGAATTCTTACTACGTAGTATATGTTAGGTTAGAGCTCTGGAATGGGTGAAGTCTTTCACACACAATAAGTGGAATTTAAAACATGGATAAAAAAAAAGCTCAGTAAATTTATTTAATAGATTTATTACACTAGATGTAGCACATACTCCACATCTCTTTGTGTTATGCTAACTATTATAAACTTATTTTTTCTCTAAAATGCATGACGCTTTTCTGCAATTGTCTCCTTATATACTATACAGCTGTAGTCTTCGTGCAATAAAATTTTATATATTTAGTCTGTCAGCTTGTTCTGTTTTATCTATTATATCTGTTTTCCAGTTAAAAAGCAGTGCCTTTATATATAGTTTGTAGTAATATCACCTGTTGTTCACATGATTTTGAGAACATAGAGACACATGTCTATATTCCAAAATGCTATTTTTGGTTGCACATCTCAAGGTATTTATTTTTTTAAATTTAAATTCTGATTATGAATTTTTATGAATCAGTACAGCTTAGTTCCAAGAATGACTGTTGTCTAATCTATACAAAAAATAATGTGAGAAATGCTTTGGAAAAACTGATTTAGATGTTAACATTGATTCCAATAAGTGTAAAACAAAGAATGCTTTGTTTTCTCTTTGTCGTTCTCTGTTTGCTTATGCACCATCATCACCTTGAAATAATTCATTAAATATGTATATATGACCTGCGGCAAAAATTTCTTCAAATTGGACAAAAATGCCCCTGCACTATTAAATAAAGTCTAATTTGGCGAACAAAGTAAAAGTTAAAATGTTAAAATAGTTGATTGTTGATTTTTATTGAATTGTGATCATGTTAAATACAAAAATGCTAATTTATTTTAGCCAACATGAGACTAATATCTCGTACTTGCCTAAAAAGTCAGGTTTACGATGATTGTAGTTTATAGATTACACTTACGTTAGGCTTGTTTTTGTCAATTGCTATGCAAATAATCAATTGCTTAGATTATTAATGTTGATTCCAGTGCTTGTAAATAAATGTTTAACTATCCTGAACTCATAAATATATATATATTTTTTTTACACATTACAGCGCCTGCATGCCCATCAGCCCTCTCAATAGGTAGCCTTTGCTGGCTAGACCTGAAAGCAGAGGCAGTGCTATAGTTTTTGTAGCTCTTCACCTCTAACCTCCCCTCTACCATTTTTGGACTGAAGGGGATCTTGAACAGCGAGATACACGTGGACAGAGGACAGATCAGGTTATAGATAAAACATCAATTCCAGTTCTCTAAAGAATAGAACACAACATAACTCTGGTTGGTGATATTGCCAGAGCTTGCATAAGACAGAAGACTCTGCTAGAACTTTTTCTATCCTGAAAAGGTCAGAGGTTTCTCAACCAAAAAAAACAAAACAAAAACGTTTTTCAGGTAATGTGAATTTTGGCTTGTTTGTAATCTTCTTGCTATTTTGAATATATGTGAGTAAAGCTTTTAGGTTTTCTGTAATCCTCCTGATTTAGAAAACAATCACACTTGTCATGCATTCCCGTGAGTCGGGCTTCTTAATGCTCTCACTGTCTCTTGTAAATGTAATTAAATGATTACATTTGTCTCTGTTGTGAATAAACTGACAAATTAGAGGTCGAGAGATAATGACATGAGTAGAAGTGCAACCAAAACATGCTCTTTCATTGAGTGAGAGCACTGGGTATGTGGTAATTACACACTTGTCCATTTACTGGGGTTGACAAATCTGATTGTGTGTTTGTTGTCTTAAACTGAGTGTATTTAAGATGTCGCTGTGTGCGAGGACATAAGTACTGTACAGCGCGAGCTGTGGTGTGTCTTTTGATGCTGTTAATTACATTCCTGTGTCATTCACTCAGGCTGGAGACAGGGCTCTCTGTATCTGTTTGGCAATCTGTGATTATCGTGTTTGGTGCCATCTCTCTTTGCTCTCAGTGTGGTTTCTCTTTCTCACGGAGCATTTGATTCCTGTCTTTTTCCACTTCCAGTATTCATTTGTGATGCTTTTGTATGATAAATCCGACTTCTCTCAGACTTCTTTTTTCGTTCCATTTTAGCAGGCAAAATTGGAACATGTAGCCTCTCAGCTTTGCTACTTATATTATTAGAGATGCTCAATGCACTTTTTCAGGTATTAATAACTTGTTTTTGGTCATCTTTGCAGTGCTCTTTAGGTTTCCTACGTGACCTAAAAAAATATTTAAATGTAGCATAAAAAGTCTTGAATATCTTAAATAAATGTCTGTTTTATCATTCCAAAAAGTTGTACATTTATGGATGAACAGTCCAGGGATGATAAGGTAGGTTCATGCTGTCCTAAGGGAGTTTGAGCGTAGTATGGTGTGGAGCGACAGCAATTTCCCCAACCCACTTGAAGTAATCTGTAATCAATCCGTTCCAGTTTGGGATTTTCATTTACCGCTCTTCACTCACTCCCTACATGCCCCGTAGCAGAATATTCACCTAGCTGTGCTCCATTATAAAGGTGTTCTGTCTTATTTTATTTATTTTTATGTATGTATTTATTCATTTATTTTTATATATCACAAATGTCTGTGTGCATGCAATGTATCATTTTAAAAAAAGCTATTATTTTGTTAATGTGTGTTATGCTGGTGAAGGAGTTGTATTAGAGTGACACACTGTTCACATACTTGAGCTATTAGAGCAATCTAAAAGTGCTTACGGACATCCCTACTAGGCAGTTTACATTCATTTAAATATTGTAATGTAATTTGTTGGCAAATGTTGCTTGTGTGCTGATACTAATTTTTTACATGCCACAAAGCATTTACATGTTTTCAAATAAACATTCATAATTTTATTTTGTTTTTAACAGCCATTCAATCTAATTAATGTTTATTACAACAAACTTTGTTTGTTGCTGTTAATTATATCTAGTTGACTAAGAGAATAATTTGTGATAGGGTGGGAAGCATTAAACATGTCATTTCATGTTAGCACCATGAAATAGCACACTATATTTCTTTATTGAAAACAGTGTATGGATTTATAGCTTGAATTGAGTTACATTTATACATTTTTATTTCCAGCTATTTTTTTTTTCTTCTTAAAACTAAATTTAAAATGAAAAGTAAAAAAAAATGCTTAATGTATGTAAAATATTATTTCACATGGCAAAGTATCACTATTGTTTGGCCCTACAGTAGAGTTGCATGATGATCTTTTTATATTTTTTATAAACTGTTATTGATTCACTGTGCATTATTAAGAGCATTAGATATAGAATGTGTGTGTGTCATGAATAAGGATATGAAGTGCATGCAAGGGAAGAGGCGAGTATGTGTATTGCGTACTCTCTCTTGTGTTTTTTAGATTTAGAGCCAAATATATATTTTTTTTATATTTAGGGTGGTGTATTAAATCCAATTCCAATTCTAATTTTACACATAGATTCTGATTCTTATCGATTTCTAGTTTTAATTCTAATAAGGTAAAGAAAAAAAAGTAATAAAACAAAAAAGAAATCAAACATTTAGCACATATTTTATATTCTGTCGTTTTATAAACATTCTGTTGCAGTTAAATAGTTATAATCAGCAACCTACAGAACACTTACAGGCCTACAAGAGGTACTTTTGCCTTCATATTCTGTGAAGGCATATGATCAAGAAGTGTTTGGCGTGGCTATGTACGGTGATTGCAGGGAGGGTGAAACATTCATTTTCTGTGCCATTAGGCTAAAGTTAGCATCTCCTTTTGCAGCTTTAAAATAAATGTCATAATCTCTTTTAAAATAAATGACTGTGGCTCTCTGTGAACATGCTTCAGATGTGTGGGGGACACTCAAAACAATGTCAAGTTATTAACCTTCATGTGCTTAAATGATTTCAAATCTAGAGGAATTGCTAAGTAGAATCGAAATGTCTTATTGACTCAGCGGTTCTTGGAACTGGTTCTCAATACCCAACCCTAGCTATGTTTAATCAAGTTTACTGCAGTATTCAGGAGAGATAGGAAAGTTTATGAAAAAACACATACAGTCACTTGTTTTCTATTATTTCAGTCACATTTGTGCAAAATTACTTTTGGCACCCAGCCAAAGCTTTGCAGCGCGATTAGTTGCTTTCATGCTTTCAGTCAACAGAGCAAGTGTGGAAAAGTTGTGTGTGATGGCTACACTTTAGAGATGTTTATCGTATATATATATATATATATATATATATATATATATATATATGAAAAAAGGTGAAACAGGATAGCATGAAATGCTGCTGTTTCTTTGCAGCCTGTCTAATAAAATTTGATTATCAGAAGCAGGACTGGAAATGAAAAAGTTCTTGGGCCAAAAATGCCACCAAAATGAGTGTCACACTTCAGCAGCACAAATAATTTATTATTGCATTTTAAACATATTTTATATGTTTAAATTACAAATTTAACATGAAAACATTTAATTTTACACGTTTGACGTAGCTGACATACAACGTTTGAGTTATCTATCAAGCTTTCCAATAACTGCTGAACTTGTGCATGCAGAAGTAATAATACAAAAATGTTGTTGTGAAAGGTCCACTCAAAGCCTTATCTCCTGTACAACAGTAGCTGCTGCTGAGGTATAAACAACAGCTCAGACAAAGCCTTTACATTTATCATTCAAGCACACAGCCTGACAAGGTTAGCATGTCACCCATTTGCCTACCCCATTCATCCCCACTTAAATATGTAACTCAAATTGAACCACGTCAAATGGCAGTTTGACTGTGGAGGATCTATTATCACTAGCGGATTTGTTGTAGGTTTGAGGATTGTTCATCTGCAGCTGCATATGTATAAATGAGATAAGCCAACCAAACAGACAGGTGGTACACATGGAGACCATGTCTGCTGAAAAAGGAGGGGAATCTCAGGTAGAGAGAAATGCATCAAGGCTACAAGCTCAGACAAACAAAAGCAAAGAAATTGAAGTGGCCTTAAGGCCAAACTTATCAGGCTTCTACATTCCATATGCGTGCGTTGAGCGGTTATCACCTCTAATGAATTCTCTACAAAAGAGGGATTATTTTCATCACCTGAACGATGTGCACAGCTTCAAGAGCAGCAATCAGCAATTTAGTGTTGGGTGTGCCATTCGGCATACTGGTTGAGATGCCATTTACATGTAAAATATGAGCTGAATGTTTGCTGTAATTCAAAAAGTGAAGAATATAGGGATTTATGAATGTATTTAATTACTTTTTGTTCATTATAACCACAGTGTTTAAAAATGAACATTCTTCCATGCTATAGAAGTACACAGCTTTGCTGCAATTCATTGGAAATGTTAGCTCTAATTTACAGGAATTTAATTCAATTCCTGCTGAAACCAAAATAAAACAGTGAGCTGTTCTCTAAGACTTGGATTGGGGAAAATATGAAATAGCCAAGGGTATTAATCGTTATTAAATAAAGAAAGAAGGAAAGAGAACAGGTCCCCACTAGAAATAGAAGAGAGAGTATAAAGGTATTTGAAGTAGTGAGATATATTGATATTCTGTAGAGAAGCTGTTTTACTCTCTATGAAGAAGTGTCCATTCACAGTGCACTGTTCTACCCCCCTCCCCACACCCAATGAAAAATCAGCCTTATGTTGAATCCTAATGCTCGTTCACACGAGGCTGTGCTTAGAATGCTGACCTTCTGAAACTATGTTCCTCTCTCTCAAAGCCCAAAACAATTTATAAACAACACACCCAGAGGTCTAGACACACGCATGCTTGCCAACTTAATCAGAAATCTCAGCCTCTAAACAGAAATATTAAACTGAAGCCGAGACCACACTGAAACAGTGCTATCAGATGCAGATCTGCACAATTAATTTCTCTTCAGATGTATTACACTGTAAAGAAAAAAAATAATAATATAAAAATGGAGTAAACCATTTTCTCAGTGAATCTCAGTAAACCATTTCCAAGTAATTTTCCCCATACAAAAATATGCATTGTCGTTATCATAGATAAGTCTTACTTTAAATTGAAAAGAAATCTATATTCACTGAACATGTTTATTTGTGCTTAGTCAGTCTGAAAGTGGAAAATCTGTACGCGCATGTGCCTGAAAAAACTAAACAAACAAACAAACAAAAAACACTCTTGGTTAATTTAAATGTGGATGTGCAGGAGAGCAAGCGGGGCCAAATCAGCCAGTGCCGAAGAAGGAATCAAACATCATTCCCAAGAGAAGACAGATATTCATCATCATGAGTTTCAGGATGTTATGGTGAGTAATGAGCACTGAATTTATTCTCCAAAGGTTTTAAATACAGAATACATGGCATTTTTCAGAATCGCAAGATCACATTCATTAGTTTAATGACATGATAATGAAAGTAATGTGTTATTATCTAGCCATTACCTCATACTTATATTCTGGTAGCCTATGTTTTTATGTCATATATGTGTAAAAGATTTTAAGGTTTTTGTGGTATGTACAGTACAGGTGACTGGCTTTTTTTTTGGCCTATTGCCTTTAAATAAGCCTTATAATACCAAACATACTGTTTGCTTGTGATTTCCTTATTCATGCATTTTTTTCATAAATGCTTGTGTCAGTCATTTTAAGCAGTCCTGAAAGCCACACAAATCTATTTACAGTATAAGCAAACTAAATTCTATTCTGTTTTCCACTGTAAATCATAGTCTCATTATATAAGTTGTTTTCTCACTTGCCAAATTTATTGCATGGGAACTTTGTTATTAATGTAATTTTATTATTATTATTATTTTTATTTGCAGGTTTTTAACACTCCCACTTTTGAACGTTTTCTTCACCTCAAGACATCCTGATATGCAGAAGACTTCATTCATGTATTCAGTTTTTTTTCCTTGTTTAAAATACAGCATTTATACAAAATGTCCTGTGCTGGAGTTGATTTGTTAATAAAGTAAAATTATTAAATGTCAGTTCTGATGTCAGTGTTATGCATTATTTCCCCCCATTTTGGAACAGGGAGAAATAAACAATTGCTGGACTAACAAGATAGTTTGGTCAACTAAATATTTCCATTGGCCTAACATATTATTTTCTGAATGAGCCAATGTTAACAGAGTGTTGCCACAATTGATAAAATTTAATTCATAGAAATATAATTGGACCAACTGAAAAATGTGGATTTGATAGTTGCATTTTTTTGTGCATCTTTTTTTAATTATGAAAATTATACATTTGTAGTTAGACATGGATATTGTAGAAATGTAAACATACATTTTTAGAACTATATCTTTATAGTTACCTTTATTGATACTGTCATAAAAAAAGTTAATAACTCCTACACCCAGTAATGGAGCGCATTAAGGCTAAAGACTTGGACAAAATTACCATACATAACTGAGTCAGAGATGTGGGAATGTTAAGTCTGACTTCTGACATCCCTAGTGATCCCATAGATAAATAAAAAGGTTTTTCATACTTTTGAAGTAGGCATGGAATGAACATTTCCTATATGCACGTAATACTTCTAACTGTGAAAGATTAATTGGTGTCATTTTTAATTTATAATTTAATTGAACATAAAATGTTGAACTCCATTTTTCAGTGAAACGTCTGTCTTCTCTTTAAGAAACATACCAGATTTTAGTCCGCTTAAATACTGTCCGTTTAACCGCTTAAAGTCCCCATGCTGCATTTAAAAAAAAAAAAAAATTCTTACAGTTAGTAACCCATTTCACTTACGGATGCACATTACAATATTTAAATAAAGATCTGTCACTAGTTTGGTTTCATTGCAACTCTAAGAAGTAGACTTTTAATTTTAGTTAGGTTTTTTTTTAGTTCTTTTGCTTTTGTCCTTTTCTGTTTTTCTTCCTCCTAAGCTGCTATTGTCAGTAGCTCAAACTCATTATATGTAGTCTTTATCGGTGAGCCTTATGATATGCACAATCCGCACGGACCCTCTTTGTCCTTGTCAAGTGAAGTGTTTCTATACAATCAGTGATGACATTTGAATGGATACATTTGAAGAGTGACTTCTTGCAGTGGTTCAAATCAAATCTCCCACCAGCATATTACATGATTTCTCCTGTCTTACAAAAGTCTATTTTCACTGAAAGGATGCTTCGAGCGCTCGCTGTTTGTGCAATACAGCCTTAAATGAAAGTGAAGCCTAATTTATTATAGAATGAAAGCGCTTTGTTGTTTTTATAAAGGGTAATGTAATTACTTCGTACTTCAATTTAAGATTACAGATTGAGGGATAGACCAAAACACTAACATTATAATGGACCCTTCACAATAGAACCACTACTCCACCTGTCTATTCTTTTCAACGAGCAACTGTTGTTGTTTTTTTTTTTTTTTTTTTCATTCAAACAAATGACCCGACACTTAAACTTAACTAAATAAAAAAAATACAGATTTGTAGCAGGACTGGAAGAATAGCCATGTTATGCACTGGAACAACAAAAAAACCCAGACAAATTTAAGGACAAACGTTTTTAAAAGCAGCGTTAAGTGCCACATGAGTTTTCAGCTGCCTATATTGTATCTCATTATATATTAAGAAGCATTTTTATCAGTAATATACAAAAGAGCGCACGTGAGGTCCTCCAGCAATCTTGGCAATATTATAAAAACAATAAAAGACAGTTCATAATATTCTTGGCTGCACTTTGCATTGCTTTGGGGCCGTTTCTGTTTATGCACACATGCATGTAAATGACTGATTTTACCACAGGTAGAAAGCGTTCTAACAGTCTCACCCTGCGCACATGGACCTGAGACAGGCGCCTGCATCAACACACAGGCCACTCTGCTGAGAGCTGTTTGGGGCGAGAGAGCACGATTGTTCATCCTCTTCTTGTTTATCCCGTAATCCTCTCTGGGGTTTCTGTTGCATTGATAAATTTTCTTGTTTCCACCAGCTTTGTGTCTCACTGCTCAATAGTGGTGCAGACAGCCGGGGACCCCACCTGCGTCGAGCCATCACAGACTTGGATCAATGCTCACACATGTACACACACACACACACACACGCATCCCTCACAGCCTCCAGAAGCAGCATGCATGTCAACTACCTTTTCTATCCAAGATTTCACTCATCCTCCAGCGCTGTTAGTGGAGATTTCAGTAAACTATTGAAATCATTTTCTGAATGCGTAAAACATGCCGTTCGGAAACTTTTTTTTTTTATGTCCCTCTCTCCATCTGTCACCCAAAGAAAGAGAAAATGGAGTCTGGAGTCATTGGTCCTGACCCCAGACCGAGGAGAAATGCTGATTAGGTTGATTTGTGCAGTGTTGTTCTGCTCCAGATAGGCTGTGTGTTATGCAGGGTAAACAGAAGCAGGCTGTGCTGATGAGAGTCAGAGAGTCCTCGTACGTGGCCGCTGAGGCCGTGCTAAAGAGCTTGGGCTTAGACACGCACGCTGACAGAGTGACTGCATGTCACACACGCTCAGCACTCCCTGAAAGACACAGACCAATGCTTATCTGCTGTAATTAGGAAGAGCCAAAACTTCCTTCTGTGCGCACTAGAGAGGATTAGGTGGGACTCCTTTATTTGTTGTTATTTTGTTTCACAGAATTTTATCTGCAGGTCAGAGATAAAATGAGGCTAAGTTAGTGAGATTTTATTGTGATTGTTAAAACAGATTTATTGATGATCTGTAATCTAGGGTGTAAGGTCTATTTCAACCAATTGGGTTTTTAAATAATTCGTTTAATTCTCGCTCCGTATTAATACTAATGCAGGGCAGGTTTATTTCTTCATTTATTTATTTATTTTTAATGGATATTAGCTTTGATATCTTTTTATATTAAAGCATGTTCCACCTTGTGAAAAAATAAATAAACAAAAAAACGCCAGCTTATTTAAATTATTTAATTCGTGCAGATATATCAGGAATTTCTCACTTTAGTGTGGTTGTCTAAATCTTTGCTAATGCATTATTTTATTACTACTATTATGTTATTATACACATTATGTTCAGCATCACACCTATTTATAAAAAATAAATCTTGGTCTGCTTTTGGCTTTTTAAGGCGTCCCTGTTAATTACACACACATACTGAATAGTTTTGAGAACAAGAGGAACATGCAGTAGTGTAGGGTTAGGTTTTGTTTTAGGTTCAGATGCTTGTATTAACACATAATTTATTACTATAGCAAGTACATGCAACAAGGACACTGTAAAATAAATTGTTGCCAAATTTTTTCTATTCAAATTCACAAGAAAGTGCTTGCTGTCAGATAAAGCTATTTACATGTGAAGTAGCAACACCGGTTTTGCCAAAATGACTTAAACTTTTTGCTTTGTTTTCTAAAAGACCGGTTGCATAACTACAGCAAATTGTCAGTTTATTAAGCGTAATCTGTTTACAGTGGGAACATCCCCTTTTTTTATTGCTTTGACAGATATGCATCGTAATACACAATAATTTTTTGCTGAACTCTTCACTGAATTGATTTCTCTTAACATTTCTATTTCATTTAACCCACTCTCTATCTATGTGTGCGTGCTCCCAGCCGAACACAGAAGAGACGTTATCATGGCGATTGATCAAACTCTCCTTGCCTAGCGCTGCAGTCATTAATCAAGTGAATGCTAATTGTGATCAGAGCAGGGGGTCCGAGATGGCCTCTCTGTCAGGCCCCACAGCTGGAGTGATGGAATAGTCCAGCCGCAGCTCACTGCAGGAAAGCCTGTTAGAGGAAGATGCATTATGCAACTCCTCCCAAGATTGATAGCCAGCATGAAACTCCAGCATTTGTTGTTTTCTTTTGTTAGCAATAAAGGTCAATCAAATTATACAATGTTTTTTTTTTCTTACGCCATTCAAAACAGTCCGATCTAGTCACATCAGATTTCGATGGCTTTAACCCTCACCAGTTGACACTTTAAGAAATGGTGCTTCTGAATCTCTCTCTCTTTCTCTCTACAGCAGTCACACAGGGAGTGTGTACCTCTTGTGGATTACAGTCCTGAATCTAGACAGATACTATTCATATCTTGGAACCCGGAATTCAAAAAGATCTCGCTGTGCGCCATAAAAATGCACTTTAAATTTTAGAAATGCGTTCTCGTTCCCCAAGCTGCGTATGAGACAATTCTGTTTTGCGATGTATTTTAAATCTCCACAGTGTATGTTTTTGGTATTCGGTTTTTAGGAAACATAATATAATATTTGTTTTCTTGATCCCGCTTTATATTAGGTGGATTTGACTGCTATGTACTTTCATTTAAATTAATCATTGATACAGTGCCCGCAATTCCTGCATGCAATTACAGTACATTTGTAATTTATTTCCGTAATTATAATTTTACCTTAAATCTACCCCTAGCCTGTATCCTAACTCAAAGTGTTTTGCAAAATAGTTTGAAAACAGTAATGCATTGCACTTATTTTTTTTAACTGCTTAGTAGTTAAGGCCACATAATATGTGTAAACCCACCTTCACAATTAGAAAATGTTGCTACTTTTATAATATTACTAAAGATAAAAATACAGTAAAACCAATATTTCTATTTAAAACAATAATTTAAATGTTTTTCCAAAAAATATGTTCTACTACATTTTTCTTGTTGAAAAAAAATGCCATTGCAGAAATGGCAACATTCACTCAAACCTATAACTTTATTTAGATTTAAGTTATTTCAGGTTCACCTATGCACTCGCTTAATTGTGATAAAAAAAAAAAAGAAAAACATGGTTTTCATGGATTAATTGCTTTTCTTTCTCAGGCAATATATGTTTTCAAAAATCTAATCAAAATATTGTTTTAGTTGATAATCATTTCATTTGCGTTCTGTGTCCTAGATTTTTCTTCAGCAGTGTTGTCAAACTTTAATTTTGGAATTAATATAATTCATCACAAGCTTTAGTTCTATGATGAAATTTGCTGCATTTTGTTATCCATACGCTGATTGTGGAGGATATGATTTGATCCATGTGATACAGAAAACAGCAAGAGGGCCAATGTTTTTATTTACTTTCTGTAATGTTGGAGTATGTAGATGTGTGTGTGACCCTGCTTCGGCAGTCATAATAGAAACTGCTGTAGTCTCTTCGTGAAAACTAGAAATACTGCTACATTTGGGAAGCACTATCCTCTTGACTTTCCTCTCTGTTTCTCTCCACGTGTCCCCATTTCCAGTAATAGTGCAGAGGTCTTAGGCTCTAGTTGTTTGGCTGTAGTTTTCTTCAGTGTGTGCCACACAGGAGCGCTAAGGGCAGACGCAGAGCTAGCATGCCATTTGCTAACTCTCCTGCTAATTCCTGGAACACTTGGCAGCGGTTGATTATCTCAGGCCCGTGGGTTCTGTGGCAGCAGAAACAATGCTGGTCATTACAAGCCAGACTCTGATCGTCTTGAGCTCGCTCTGCTGCTGTAGGGGCTGAACGGCTGTCCCATCTGTGGCCCAACTGCACTGCCCAAGCAGCATTTTAAAGTAAGAGCCCAAACTTATTTATAAAGCCTAGTAGCTCTAGTGACACGATTCTGAGCTTATTAATTTTTTATTTGTGGCACTTCAGCACGTCGAAAATATGGATAATTTTGTTTAGTTCGCTACATTATAGCGACGGTTTCATGTTGTTTAAGGTGTTTTTAGAAATGTAAAACAATCGTGTGCATACTCTGATACCAAATGCGGCACTTTTGTGCAGGTGACCCAAGACTGAATTTATCTCGGACAAGGCTCTACAGTGGAGGCATTACATTTGGATTTGCAAGTGAAAATTACTGTGCGCGAATGTGTAAAAATTATTTGGACTCACTGGTGCGAGTGACATCTGACACCCGATTGAGGTCATGAATTTCATACCTTCTGAATAAATGCCCCCTAATGCAACTGACCTTAAGCGCAAATTATGTTTCACGCTGTGATTGGATGGTTTTAGTTGATTTACATCCAAATCACTAGGGAATGTGTAAAAAAGGGCCAGTATTCGTGGAAGTGTGCACATGTTCTAGCCTTCTCTGTGCCTTTTTAATTAACTGTGTACTCATGTCTTTGGTTGTCACTTTTTTTTTAATTTTGTTTTTTATTTGTATTTATTTTTGCTTTTCATGCCATGCGTTAATTTTTATTGTAATTTTTTGTAAATTCACATATTTTAGATGTTCTTTTTTCCCTTATTGATTATTCTCTGTATTTGGGGATCAGTTCCTTCCTTAAATGTTCTCAAAAGAGCTCAAAAGTGGAGACACATTACCCCTGTCCTTCAGTCTTTACATCGGTTACCTGTGCGCTATAGGATTAGTTTTAAAGTGCTCTTATTGGTTTAGTCTTTAAATGGTTTAGCACCCTCTGATCTGTTGATAGACCACCAACCTGCAAGAGTGCTTAGGTCTGCCAATTTAAGGCTATTAGTAGTTTCAAAACCAGACTTAAATGATCCTGCATTTGCTATAACTGCTCCAAGACCTTGGAACGGTCTACCTACAGAAATTAGAGCCGCCCCTACTCCATCTGGCTGTTTTTTTTACAGCACATTGGTCAGCAGTAGTTGAGTTTAGCTTTATATATATAAATTGAAAATGTTAATTATCTTAGTGTTTTAGCAGCCATTTTGTCTTTATTCACATATGCTCATTCTAATATTCTCATTTTTGATTGTGCAAGAAGCATTTCTTCTTATTATTAATGGTAAGAATGCTTAATATTGACTCATATGTTTGTGGAGACCAGGATCATTCGGTGAACAGAAGTTTCAGAAGAATAGCAAATGTTGAGGGGTTTTTCAAGAATTTCAAAGCATTTACTGCTGCTTTAGAAGAATTTAATGGTACCAAATATTTGAATGGTAGTGTATTTCATGAAATAAATATCAAATTTAAAAGCCATCCTAGTGCTTTTTAAGTAATAGATAGTACCAACAATAAAGAATGGTAGTTTCAACAAATAAGCCTTTAGTTTGATATGTGGGCTTATCAGAAGGCATAGAATAGAACAGAATAAGCTTTTGGAAATATTTTTTCGAGCAGGCGATGATAAATGAAATTTCATACAGATTGTTTTTCATGTAAAATTACAAATACCAAACTTTTACCAGACCCCGTCACATTCTGTCCAGCAGATGTTAACAGTGTATTATTAAAGTGAAAGGTTTTTAACAGACCACCTTTCCCCCCGCGGTCCCACCAACCCTTAGTCAAGCCTTCATCAGTGTTGCTCTGAGCTGCAGAGGATCCCTGATCCTGCCTGCATTCCGAGAGGATGCGGCCATGTTTGGCGTCTCCGCTGTCATGTTTCATAATTTCACGCTTGCCTGAACAAAAGGCTCTCACAGTTCAGCTGAAGCGTGTCAACTGCACTCTGACAAGAGAATCTCACTTCTGCCTGTCTGATTGGTCACTCCAACAAGCCAAAAAAAAAGTCCAAAAAAGAGTGCGGAAAAAAAACAGCGGACCTTTCTGTGTTTCTATCCACTAAATTTGCTCGTGTGCCCCTCTTTCTCGCCTTTCCATCAGTGAAGGTTAATGAAAGGGAGCGGGACAGTTTGGAGCGAAAACATTGGAAATCTTTGTCTGAGTTCATTGCTTTTTGACAAGGTACAGCGAGCCACTTTATGGTCACATAAACTACAAGGCAGACACCGTCACCAGGACATATCCCACCATGCCTGCAGTTATGAGACCTGTTATTTACAGAGGCCTTCAGCAGGTTATGCCTGAGCAACTTTTACACTGGTCTGGATTTGTCCATCCAAACTTCTCTGGGGAGTGTATTGTTGTGAGCGAACAGTGTGACTCCCTTAAAATGAGTTTGGGACAAGGCCGACAGCCTCTGTTAAATTAACTAAACCTTCGGAGTGCACAGTAATTTCAAGTATTTTAAACGTGATGCACTGAAGTCAGCTTTGAAATATGAAATTCTAGAAGTTATATTAGGAAAATACATTTTGGCAGCAGTGCCATTGTAGCTTTCAAAATTGAAATCTGCAAAAAAAATAACCAAAAAAACAGACAACAGCGACAACCAAAAAAAATTAATAAAGAGTACTTTGATATTATTGTTGATGTTGTAGTATTATCAGCTATTACATACTTTATGCACACTGGTAACAGGTTCATTTAGTACAATTTAAAGTAAATCTTATAAATACACTAGGTGATCATATTTTAATATTAAAACACAAGATTTTCCTATGCCTCCATATGCTAATGTAGCTTTCCTCACCCCTCAGATTCTCCTTCAGAGTAAACATGCCTTCAAAAACAAGCCCTCTTTTGTCCCATTAAATGTCACCCAATTGCGAGGTCCAGGCTTCATCTGTCTATCTGATATTAGCATCATTCTTCCGCTGACCCCATCTTGCTGAGTCAATTATATCAAATTAGCTGGCATTAAAAATAGTGTATTTGATAGCGTCCTTTTCAGTTCTGTTCTGCTGTTTCTATGGGAACCACATGAAAAATCTGGCTGAGGTGAACTACTAGCTTCCTGTTTCATTGTACGTGTGTTATAGCAAAATGTGAGCTGGGTTTATTGGCCCATGTGCATGTCTACAGGGATTCTTAAAAAAAAGGAAACCTTCAGTATGTAAGAGTTAGTTGCGACCCTATCTGTGTGAAGCAGGCTGTTTTTCTCATCAGAGTTTCAAGCCATTTCACTTTTGATTCAGTCCAATTTCCTCTAATGTTTAAACTTAAATCAGCCTGTTTACTAGAAGTAGGTGTCTGAGTGAAACAATGGAGATCAGAGCATGACATGCATAGTGATTCATGTTATCTGGGTACACTTTAAGGAAGAGTAAACCCCCCCCTCCCCAGTTAATTATTCTTCCATCTCCTGCACTTTCCCTCTCTAACTTTTCTTTCTCCCCCTCTGTACTATAAATTTAATTGAGCCTAATCAAGCAAGTAAATGATGATTGCACCTGGCCTTCAGCCTAAAGCAGAGATCACACTTTCCTCAGCGCTTTAGCGCCCGGTCATCAACACTAAGGGGCACCTGGCGTGATCCAAACCACGGCAAGCATCTGTGCCCATGGCGTTACGTCAAAGGCTTAGAGCTTCAGAATGTAAGTTCACCACTGCATTTCCATTTTAACTTCAGCGTGTGGGTCACATCACCCCTAGAATCAGAACATTGTGTACTTGCATTAATTTATTTAAAGACTGGAATTTAAACAACTTTTAAAATCAGAACATTTTCTAATACCTACCTGGTCTCATGGCATAAATGTACCTGGGTGCAGTTTTTAGAGAGAGACGAAATATGTACCAGTAAGTACAAATCACTGCAATTTCTAAAATAAATGAATACTAGAGGCAGTAAAACTCTGATACCTTTTATTATGTTATGTTATGACTTCAGAACAATATTAATATGTTGTGAGATTTGAAAACTGATGCTTTTGAATGTTAGCATCACATATATCCAGCTTGATATCTGTGGGTTTTCATAGACAGTTAGTTTGTTCTGTAGCTCACAGAGTACAGAGATGTACTTGAGAGACGAGGAGCACCTGTTCAAATTGTTTAACTACGGTTAGACAAAACAGTTCAAATCTGCATGAAAGGAAGTTGAAATTGCACCAACAAATACCCTTTTGTATCACTTTTGCATTTGTTAACACTATCGGGTAGAGTTAGGGTTACATTTGGCGTAAGGCAAATTTCCAACATGATAGAGCATCAACTTTTTTTTATCAACGGTAAATTAACCATAATAAAAATATAGCAATACTTATGTTTTGCAAGGAAAGAATAAAAAAACAAAAACAGCAGGTGTGGCTGAAATTGCATTAAAGAGCACATAGCACACACTCCTGGAAGCGTGTCGTGGGCGGAGCTAAAGAGTCAAGAGCATACATAGCTTTTGTTGTAATTGGGGAAACAATAATTCATTTGATTACTCATTACTGGAAAAAATAACACAGTTTTTCCCATCACATCGCAACGAATTGTTTTTGAACAAGTTCTCTGCAGAGCTGCATGAAATAGCATAAGAACCTCCCCTTTAGAAAGTATGTCATATAGTACATAGTATGAATATAGGTACTCAAATCACCCTGTTGTTGCTGTCACATGACCAACCAGTGTCAGCTATGTTGCTTCACTGCCATTGGCAAACCTTTACTCCTATGGCTTCATGGGATAGTAAAGTGTCAACTGAATGTGCACTCCAGAATATCGGCATAAATAGCAGGTCGTCTGGGAACTTTTCACCTACTGGTTTTGAATGCTATGAATTTTGACATGCTGCTCTTTTTACATACAGTTTTTCTCATTCTATATAGTATGGAAGTAGCCATATTTGGACACAGTGAATGTGTTCTAAAATTGTCTCAAAATGTCATGTTTCATGTCCACTGATTGGTTGGAATCATAGTCTGGAGCTAAAAAATCATAGTCTGAGTCTGTCAAATACTATGCAGTTTTCTGGCAAATCTGTCTACTCTGACTGCTCAAAAACTGCAGACTGGCTCTAAATTTTGTGATCTAGCATTGACTTATCTGGACTGTAGATTATGGAAAAAAACTGCATAAGTTTTTTAGTTCATTTCAGTCTTTAGCTGCAATAAGGGGTGTTGCACTATACTGGACGATACTGCACTATACGTTTAATCAATACACTCTCAATCATGCTGCATTAAATAACAGCGTGCTGTTGTTTGGAAATAAGTGTTAACATTGCATGTATATAGGAGTTATATAGAACAACTATTTGGTGTTGGCCTTTGATCTTTCAAGGTGTGTCACTGGCACATTTGTATGAGGTGTCCTGGCATGAATACAACATTTCTTAAAATATTTTAAATGGTAGGGCATTAACATCGTCCTGCCCTCTTGTGCCCTTGGCTTTCCCAGAGGCCCTGCTCTAGCAGCTGTAATTTGAGATGCATTACATGTTTGGTTACGGAAGAGCAGTTTTATACTCTTGACAGTTTTATATGAATTGTCCTCAGGCATTTCATAAGTGAGCTGAGTGGGTGGCAAGTCTTAACGGTCAATAGTCTGTATCAGGACTGCATGCTTCAGAGGGAGCACTTATCTTTTATTAATATCACTTCATTAAAAGTTTTGCTGTTCTGCTTTTCTTCTGCTCCATTCCTTATTTTCCTTCTAAAAAGACGTTGTTAATTAATCAACAGAAAAACAAAAACACCATGAGCCAAATGGGAAAAAGTCAGATGGCAAGGTTCAGTGCTCTAAGACTGTTACAACAGCTAGTGTGAGACAATTAATGCATGCAGCAAACAGCAGGCACTGAACACACCCCAATGTGCTAATTGTAACTCCAGCTGAGGGGCCTTGTGGGTGCGATTGAGTGGGACCTTTTCAGTATTGTCATCCTCCTTCAACATAGCTTGACCGCCCCCTCTCAATGCCAGTCTGCCCCCTTTCCAATTATCAGACTTTATTAAGACATTTGTTTTC
The DNA here is from genome assembly GCF_018831695.1 of Puntigrus tetrazona. NCBI lineage: Eukaryota > Metazoa > Chordata > Actinopteri > Cypriniformes > Cyprinidae > Puntigrus > Puntigrus tetrazona. The sequence goes on from NC_056699.1 coordinate 19,028,558, forward strand.
CAGAAATGACCTTTGCACTTTTTGTTAAGCTCTGAAGGGTAGGATGTTATTTTGTATTTGGTTAATTGAATCCTGCCTATGTTAGTGATTAGAATGTCCTCTTGCAGTGAAATGAAGTTTACTTGCACGCCTTTGTAAAATGTGTTATCTGCCCTTTTGTGACAGAACAAAGTAAACAGAACAGAAGTGAAGTGCTGATTTATTTCTGTTTACATTTATGATTGTAAAAATTCTAATTGTAATTTGTTAATTTTATTATAATGAGTTCAACTTGTCAGTTAAATAGTTAGTCATAAGATAAGTAAGTTCATGACAGTGGTTCATAACTGTTTTTTATTCAAGGCAGAGTGGTGACTTCTGACCTGACACTACTAAAAAAAATTCATAAGGCTGTCAAAAGACAAGTAAACTATCAGTAATAAAAAGAGAACTAATGCTGTTTTAATGCTGTATGTCTTTTTTTAATGACAGTGTATGGCGATCAGCATAAAGCTTAAACACACACACACACACACATAAACACACACATACACACACGCACACAAAAGTATCACTGAGTTTTCCCATGCGACACGTGCCACATATTCATATGCACACATTATGCTGTGCCTACATCCTTAGGCTTAAACACCACTCTGTAGTGAACCTGCATAACATTATTAACATAAGATAAAGATTATGGTTTATAAAGTTTTAAATATGGATATTTTTCTTGCCAGAAAGAATGGAACTTTTTTTAGACTGCAAAATCTCACAATTCACTGATGTTAGAAGGCCCGGAAGAGCTTTTAAATAACTCAGAATTTGTCAGTTTGAAATTTAATAAAAAAAATTTGGTGAACTAGTTGTCAATACATAATTAACTGTGTTTGCATAAATACTTGCTAAGACATGCTTCACGTGCACATGCCTCGGACCACCTGGTCTTATAGCATAAATGTACCTTAGTGCACTTTTTAGCGAGACACAAAATATGCACCAACAAGTACATATCACTGCAGTTTCCAAAAGAAATTAACACTAGAGGCAAAACTCTGACCCCATAACAGATTGTGTTTCAATTGATAAAGTGTAATTTTCACATAATTATTTGAAGAATATTATGTTCAAAACAGTTCAAAACAATATTAATATGCTAGGATATTTGAAAACTGATGCTTTTGAATGTTAGCATCACACATATCCAGCTTCATATCTATGTGTTTTACAGAGAGTACAGAGAGCTGCAGTTTGTATTATGTGTAACTACGGTCTGACAAAATAGGTCAAATCTGTGTAAAAGGAAGTTGAAATGACTCGTTTGCATCAACAAATGTGTATTGTTTTGCATTTGTTAACACTATCAGGTATGTTTAGGGTTGGATTTGGTGTAAGGCATATTTCACAATAGAGCATTAACCTTTTTAATTGTGAAACGTCGCAATACCTACCTATATCAACATCATAAATATGTGCAAGGGTTTACGTATGAAACTGTGTTTTAGCACCACTCAGTGGACATTTCTCTTTAAAACTATGGCAGAATGAGCAATAAGGCACATAAAAAGGTTGCACAAAAAGTGCACAGCGATACGTATTTTTGACCATGTTGGCTTTGGATGCGAGTTCACAGAAAACCATCTCTGCAGTTAATAAATTCCATCAACTGTCCCAAACACCTTTCATTCTAAAATGCTTGCAGGAATCATGGTACATATAGAGAAAAAAATGCAATATCCACAATCCCATTCCGAAATTCATGAGTAAAGAAAAATGTCCTTAACAACACTTTTTTTTTTCTTTTCGGTTAAATGATTTTGAGCCTCAAAGGCCAATAACATGGAAAATTAATAACATAACTGTATGTGTAAACATTAATGTTATTTATCAGACTAGCCTAATACATGAAACAAAATCCTTGAACTCATAGCCTTAGCAGTGGACCTTAGCAAATTATATGGGTAGTATTTTCTGTTCTATCCAATTTGAGAAGCCAGTTTTTTTTTAAAATCCCATCTATGTTGAATTATATTGCATTTTATTATTAGCATATAGCTTTGTTTTGTTTTTCCTCTTACCTGCTGTCCTGCATCCTGTCAGAACAGAACCATGGCCCTGTTGCAAACCACTGGTATAAATCTATCTTTTCTGCTTTTAAGAAAAGAAAAAAAAAATCAGACAAAAATATCTTGTCACAGCCCGAAGATCATATTTTAAACTATTTAAAACCTTGTTTCCAAATTGCAGTCAGCTCTGCCATCAAAGCCAAGCGTCAGGCTGCAGTCTGAGCCTCCCTGCCTCGCCTCAGTATCTCTAAGCTCTTGGCGAGACACTGCCTTTAATGTCTCACAGTGTTAAATGGAGAAGTGTAAGACTACAGGCAGAAGGAGCGCAAGCCGTAGCCTGCAGCCACGCTTTACAGGTTACCTCCCTAATGGAGCTCCCAGGCCTTGAAGTGTAGTTGGGGAGCGGGTGGGGAAAAAAATGTCAAACGCTCATCTGAGACCCATCATTAAGGACTTTCTCTGACTGGAGAAGAGGAAAGTGGATGGGTAGCACAAAAGAAGAGACAGCAGTAATTGACTACTTTCGCTGCAATGGGACTAATTCACAAAGAAGCCCACAGCACCTAGTCATGTGAAGGAAACCTGAGTGATCTTCTAAATAATGGGAGTTTGAGAGCTGGTGCTGTTCTCCAGGTGACTAAGGATAGTGAGTGTACAGAGAGTTGGATTTGTCAAATGGCAGACATGCATCACCAAAAGCGGATTTGGACTGGCTTCTTATTATCAGTGGTTGGGCAAAAGTGTAATGTAATCTTGTGCATGTTGTGGCTGTAATATCATAAGCCTAGTTTTTAACCAGCTAAGACCCTAGAGTTTGCATTTTAAGCTGAACCTCCAGTTCTCATCTTTCCATTCCTTGTTGGCTCACTGCAGTGACCTTGGTGTAGCTAGAATTAATCTTCCATGCTCTATTTTCACATGTGAAGATGGCCATCGTGGCAAATAATCTCTTTTCATATTTGATTGCAGTATCCACTTCCCCAAGGCCACTCTGTACTGGGTTAATTGAATTTCAGAGATCGTCCTCAGTTGGTCAGCAAAGATTGAAGTGCATGTAATCATAATTTCGGCAAGCACTGCTCTTGTGTGCCAAATGAATTATATGTGTGTGTGTATATATATATATATATATATATATATATATATATATATATATATATATATATATATATATATATATATATATATATATATATATATATATATATATGAATTGTGATTCAGTTGAGAACGTATGCCAGAGGATCTGTGTGTTTTTTTTCCCTCTCGGCAGGACATTTTGTGCTGTGAATTAGGATTAAGGGCACGATCGAGTGGTGAACAGCCTTAAGTAAACATAAGATGAAAATTTACACTATTAACTTTTTAACTGGCCACTTCATGTGTTTCTCTCATTGGATAGTTATCAGATTATGAACAGACCAGGTGTAAATGGCCTCCGAAATGCCTTCAAGACTTGCAATTGGAACGCACAAACCACTTCAGGAGGTTGTTTGAGATGCATTCTATACTCAAATGGACAAGTGTAACTGAATCTGATAACTAAAACCACATATGAAAGGTTTACTCCTCCCAAAATGGGGAAAAAATGGCAAAACTTGTTATAGCCACACCACAAAGCTACTCCAACATCTTGCTTCGGCAAGCATGCAGTAGCTGTCAGTTTGGCATCAAATCTTCATCTTCACATCACATCTGCGACATCTTTGCATGTTCAAAACAGCCATCTTCGTTAAAAGTAATCAATGCTAAATTATTTCACCAGTGCTGATGACACTCTCTCAACAGCTGCAGTCTTTAAATCAGCTGATGATAAATAAAATGACACACTGTTGCTTTTTGTGACACGATCTCCACTGAAATAGCATATAGCAGTGGATTTGAAGAACTGATTTATAATACTTTTGTGGAGATGCATTTATGTGGCAAAGTGTAAATGGAACAGTTATAAGTGACAAGTGTAAATACTTCCTCAGACAGTGTGGTCTATAGAATAATGTAGGCAATGTGCATTTGGTCACAGTCAGTTCTGGTACGCAATGTCAGAACTTTTCTGCACTTTCCTGTCCCTTTTTTGGTACTGAATATACTGTTTCACTCAGAAAAATGACATTACAACACAGAATCTTTAAAAATCTGTCACATTGAATTTTTTTATATTTCTTCATCATCTTTCTACAAACGCACACACACAAAGGCTATGTCAAAGAGTAGTTTAAAACAGTTTCACTTTTAAAATACATTTGAGACCCTTGTGTTATTTTCTGTTTTGTTCTGTTTTTGAACAGGAAAATATCCTATGAGAAGATGGCCATAGCAAGACAAATTCAGGGAATTTCAAATTAGTTTTTTTCATTATTTCAGAGTTAGTTTTTTACATTGTGTTTTTGATTACCATGCATTGAAATACAGATATTTAAGCTTTAAGCTAGTGCTAGGGTGTGACACAAATCACCAAAATCCATATTTACATCTGAGAATAAACACAACTATTGTTATGATTTTTCTTTTGCCTCAGGCCACAGTTCCTCAACTCTGAGGGCTTTGCTAAAGATGGTATACACTTGTTGGTGTTACCTTCCACACATTTGCCATGCTTTAAGAGCTACATGGAAAATAACTTGAAGTGAAAGGCTGAAATCATTTATGAATTATCTGGTAGTCATACCGTCTTCCTAAGCATTAACTACATTGGTCTCCACACTCTACAAATGAATTGTACACCATAATTTCTCATAATTGCGAATGGGAGTATATTCCTGGGTTAATAATATTCCTCTCTCTAAGTTTTCAACATGCCTGTGTTAAGAAGGAATAGATAAATTCAGGAGTGGAATAAATGTCTTATGTCTGGCGTAATACACAAGCTGAGGATTTCATTATGGCAAAACCCCTCATGGGATTCTCCGGTCCAGGCTTAACAAGCCTCTCATTCTCAACATTTAACCCAGCCATGTATAATGCATTAGAACAGACCATGAGCCTCCTGTTTTTTTGACTAATGGGCTTCTAGCTAGATTTAATATTATTTATTTTTTTATATATCTGTATACTTTTTAATTTAAGCTAGAAAGCTATTAATTATGTTTTTGCTTCATGCCTGGAAAAACAAGTAATACAGCACACAGCGTGCTTAATAACAGTATTACTTCTGTTAAGGAATGAGAGCAGAAACTAATCCAATAAAGAACTGATACTATATTATTATCTCGAAACATGAAGAGGGTGGACGGCACAGTTACACAAGTTGACAAATTAATAAAATTTCACATTGTTTCAATAGCACTGGAATTTGAAAGTAATAACTGACACCTGGCCGGATCTTGTCAAGTGCTATTTTCCTCAAAAAGGCTTTACATAAACTTCTGACTTCCACTTGAATCACAATTGCATATTGTGTTTTGTCTGCATCAAGTGGTTGATGTGAAACACCAACATCCAGGGCCTCCATTGAAAAGTTTGCTCACTCGAGAGGTGAATTGCAGACCCACCACATCCTCCTCCATCTCTACTCAGCTTGTTTCAGTCAAGGATGGACAGAATTCAATACCTCCACTAGACCAAGGACTCGCTGTTCTCTGTACTCAAGCATTGTAGATTTTTTGAGCCAACTAAAGCTGCTATTCAAAGCAGTGGAGTTACATTTTTGCACCCATTGATTGGCACCTTACAGCTCCCACTTCAAACCAATTTTTTCTTTTTTTCTTTTTTAAAGAGAGGTGAGGCACAGTATTATATTTGCACTTTATAGACCACCTGCTTATAATATATAGCTGAAGTATAATTACAGCTTTTAAAAACATGACTGGTAATATCATGTATTGTGATACATACAGACGGCAAAGAAATGATTATTACTAATATAATATGTAGAAATGGTGTTTGTTTGCATGTGAAAGGAAAGGAAAAAATGCTTTCCAGTATATCTAAATTTTGTAATACCTGTGGATATTGGTTGTGAAACAGACATTATGAGCTTTATTGATTACAAACTGGTTGTCCACTCAAGAAATTTCATCATTTCTGTTCATTGTAGCGAGAAACACAAATGGAACAATATCAAGATATTTCACAACCAAAGGCTCACCGTTAGGACAGAAACGTGTGCAATGAATAAAAAGTAGCTCCTCACACTAGGAAGCTAGTCTTTGCAGTCTTGCATGATTTAAGTAATGGGATTCGATTTCATCCTATTTTTTGGGATGCATGTAGTTGTTGATCTGTGCAGTCATCTCTTGTTAGTACGTGTCTGATTATTTTTTAGCGCGAAAATGGTTGTAAATGTATGCACTTCGTTCCCGAATGGAACCGAATAGCAAGCAGTGTATTGTGAATGTTTATGTATCTCAAGCCATTTAGCAAAACACATTTAACTGCGTTATGATCCTCTTAGGATTGTGAAATGTTTATTATTAGCTAAATGTTCATAATATTTTTTTTAGAGAGCTTTGCTTAAGGCCCTTTGTTATCATGCGCTTAATTATTATTTTGTCATTTGCTCCCCTCAATGTTCATACCTAATCTATTAATTACAATCTCCATTAGCATTTTAATGAGAATAGGGCCAATAATTAAATCAGTCTATTTAAAGCTATAATTGAATGACCCCTGGCTCTGCTTTGATGGCTAAAAGTAAGTAGTGTCATGCCTGTGATTGAGAAGAGAGAGAAAGAGAAATGGAAAACTTGGAAAGAAAACAACAAAGCTTGCCATTTTGATGACTGAAACAGAATTCAGAGGTCACTGTTTATTTTACAGTTCTCTGATGGCCACAGTGTGATTACAGGAGCCGCGTAATTATAAGATCACAGCTGAATATGGAGGCTGAAGTAATTAATTGCTGTATGTGCTACATATGCTTTCCACATTTTTGTTTAATATAATAGCTAGGGGCTTGAAGCTTGATCCTGGTGGGAGGCTGTCCAACTTGCATTCATTTTTCTTAAAGAATATCTGCACAGAAGCGCTCCAGTACCTGTGCAATAGACCCTCACTGACTGCACTCGTAACTGTTGCTCTGTGAGCATCGCTGATCTCAACCCTGCAGCTCACAGGCGGCCGGGGAGGCACGTGAGGCCATAATGAGAAAAGACAAGCTCTCCCTCTAATAGCTTTTTCTCAAACAAAAAAAAAATGACTCTGACCTCCACTGCTCCTCGGCTGATGGGAGACTTGGAGCTGTCCACTCTCTGCCGAGTATGCGGGTGTAAGGGCTGACCCGGGACCAGAGACTCAGGGCCAGCCCAGGGCGGCAATAATAGCCAGGTTAGTGCTCTCCACTGGCCGTTAATGGCAGCGCAGTGTAAACAGCATCATGAGAGTGGGACGGGATGATGGGGTCGTGCTCTATCACAACTTGGCCATATGAACATACAGCGGGTGAATGTGCCTCTGAGGGGCTTCTGATCGAAACAGACTTCAAGTTTTTCACTGTTTCTGTCTCTTTAGTGAATTTAGCTTTAACAATGAGACCGTGTTTACTATTAAGTATCTATTTTTGTGCCGGGGAGACTTGCATATCTGTGGAACTGTGGAGGAATTTTTAAAAGACCTTACGGTAATATAGAGTGTAATTTAAAAAACGGTAAATTGCAGAATCGATTGTTAACTTTTTTTATAGATGTAATTTTTAGGTTTTAGTAATAGTTTTATTTGTTATTATTAATAAAACATTTGAAAAGCAAGTCACTAGTTTACTGCTGCTTCCCATATTAGTTCCAGCGTAGAAGGATGTGCACTTTAATGTAAACATTTACTAGCTAATAAGATGAAAAAAAACAACTAGGAAGAGTTGCTTCAAATTTTAAAGGTAAAATGAATAGGAATGTTTGCACTGAACTATTTTCTAATTGGCTAAATTTAAGGCCATGAAAAAGTGTTAAATTGTACAAAACAAGTCATAATTATAATATTTAATTTGTATATTTAATTTTGGGTCAGAATGACAAGAATGGCTAAACTTTAAAAAGCTATGATTTTATTAAATAAATTCGAGCACTGCACGTTTTAAAGTCAGGCTCTTCGTTGCTTTGCGTAGCTGTCCTCGGAAAAATCATTCAGTGTGTCTGCAGTTCTGAAAATAAAACCTGCTGGCAGAAAAGAAATTAGACTTTTCAATAAGCCCTTTTGCTGGTTTTGCTACATATTTTAAAATGTTACATGCATTATGAAACTGGTAACGATTAAGACACTGGTCTGGTTTTACAAACAGGGTTTAGACTAAGTCAGGATAAAGCCATAGTTTAATTAGGACATTTATGTGATTTTTATAAACATGTCTTAGAATAAAACATTACCCTTGTGCGTCTTAAGACAAAATAAAGGCACTGATATATTTTAAGATCAGTCAGTGCAAGTTTCTTTTAGTTGAAACAGCTCAGAATTACTGTTCGATAATAATTATTTAAATGAATAAAAACCTTTGGCTCTTAAACATTGTTTAAAGGTTGAATTGTAAAGTGCAGGTCTTAAAAATGTGTTAAATTTGATTTGAAAAATCCTGCATATACGCAGTTCTGTTATGGTGCCATTTCAAATGACTATTTTCAATTTTTTTTTCCCCCTTGAACAAGCTCTTTTTAACTGTCCACTTTGAGAAAGTAGACCACTTATGAAAAATAGAACCGACAAAGCAGTGGTCTATTCAAATGTATTCAGTTACCAATCTGAAATATTCAGTAAATTCAGAAAGTAAAAGAACTATCCGATTTGAACTGATAACCTGTATTTTCATGCGTTTTTCTAAATGATTAATTAATAATGTGTTTGTTTTTGAGTGCAGCCAGTGAAGCGTGACAATAGTAAGCCTGTTTTATTTCACAAAACACTGTCTTTATATCTCGTTGTAATAAATTCAAACTGCAAGCTTGTGATTTGGGAAAAAAATATAATTTATTTTGGTAGATTCAGCAGTGAAGTGCCAGAATAGCGTGCATGAATGAGAGCTAGAGTGTTATACAGGCAGAATGACAATATTACAGTGCGGTGCCACATTTTTTGGTATGAAAAACAGACGCATGTAATTAATGAGCTACAGTCTGATTTGCCACACAGTATCAGTGACAGACTGGCAGTTCTCTATCCTACTCACCTCCGCGGCTTGTTTCTCTAACTGCCACTGGCAGCTGTAAATCATACGGTCTCATACAAGTGCTCACACACACACGCACCTTAATCTTAAGCAGTTGATGCCGAGCAATCCAATTAACATGCATAATGCACCTGAAGAAAAAAAGCACGAGTGCGCCAGAGAAAAGAAAACCTGCGCTGCAGATAAGCCCACAATGATCATTTATTTATAGGGGCTTGTTTACACAAATGGAGGATGCGCTCAGTCTTAGCCAGGTTTGGTTGATTCATTGCCTCGACCTCTCCGGTTCAGGTGAGGGTGAGCAGCGCATTAGCCTGCTAGTCATGAGGATATTATTGCACCTGTGGCTGCACAGTTTCATTTTATGCACCCGTGGGCAATTTGTGCCCCCCTCCCAACACCTTCTTTGTGTTCATCACATTTATGCTGCTGTTTTCCCTCTATGCAAGCAGGTCATTGTAAATGAGGATTGCGCTAGTCGCGGCCCACAGCTCTCGGCTCCGGCGAGGGAAGAGAACACATGCTGCCTGGTGCAATGGGGTTATTACTGTAGTCTGTTTGCTCTCCCATTGCTCTTACATTCCCTGCCACACTCCGTCTTTCTCTTTATTTCTCTTTCTCTTGTAGCGTTATGGTGCGCCACATCGCATGTTTGGGTGATGCCTAATGTGGTTCAGTATCCCTCCTGTAGATTTCATCCTAGCCGCTTCCTCGTTTCTTAGCTCATGATGTTGTTGGGACGGGAAAGCATTCTGCCTGACCCTGGCAGGATTGCATTTGCAATCTAATACGCAGTAGTGTCTCCCATTGTCTTCTTCCATCTCCCCTGTTGGGATGGTTTGATAATAGGAATATAGGCTCCTGGATTCTGCGAGGGTTAGAGGAAATTCACCATCTGCGGAGCCAAGCCACTTTGACATTCAAGGTGTCCTCGGCCTTTCAAGGTCAAGTTGACTCGATCTGTTCTGTAACGGGGGGGAAAAGTCAAGCTGTGCTTGAAAGCGAACGCAGACACAGATATGGGCTCAAACATCCTGCCTTCATCCTATTTGACCCCCAGTACAATGTCAAGATGAATCTTGTCAGTAAGTAATTCACTTTAGTTATGACTGATGATTTATACGGGTGAAAGCAGCTCCCTCAGAAATGTCACTGCGTTTACAGGCAGCAATATAACTATAAAAGCCATCAGCCTAAATGTTGTTAGTGGGGTAGTAACTTATATGTTGCATTGATAGAGGGAAAACCTCCCAATAATTCACAAGGCAGTTAGTAATGAGTTTTTGGATGATTCATCTCCCTTTTTTCCATTTCTCTCCTGCATTTCCTAGGCAAAGAATTACCGGCTGATCCTTTTCGATTGAGAAAGGCTTTGAATGCTCAGAAACCTTTTGTAACCCAGCTTCCTCAGCTGACTCAGCCTATATTTATCTAAACTGAGTGAGACAAAAACTATAGGCTAGTTCTCAGTTGAACTCCTTTAGAAATTAATAGCGGTATTTGTCATTTACCGTTGTGATGATTTGTGTTTTGAATGAATACATTAACAACAACAACAACAATAATAATAATACTAATAATAATAATAGTAGTATTAGTAGTAGTGATACTGGTATTGGTAGAGGTAGTAGTGTTAATAAAGTGAATTTCAATACTGACCGTGCAATCTTGACAATGTCAGAATTCTGTTATAGGAATGAACCTTTCTGTTAATTTCTTAACAGAGTTCTACAGTGATTTCCCCTGGTGATGTTTTTTCATTTTTTTTATTTTATTTGTTTTATTTTTCCCCCACTTGCCCACACACACCCAAACACACACACACACAAACACACACACACACACACACACACACACACACACACACATACTCACAAAAGCCAGAGAGCCAAGCAGATGCAGGAGTAATTAAAATCATCGTGCTGGTGTTAAGTGCCAAATCAGAGGAACAATGGCTTTGACTCAGTGACATCTGTGTTTACTACAGGCCTCACACGTGTGTGTCCTCTACAATGTCTCAGCACTGCAGCACTGCCCTCTGAGCGTACGTGTCCACAGGCATGGAGTGCGCGGGTGTTTCCACTTCATTCTCTGTTGGCATTTGGTGCCAGGTTTGTGCCGGGAATTGTGGGATTGACAACGGAGAGGCGCAAGTGGTGTGCGTCAAAAATCTGGGAAATGCATATGCAAATGAGAAGTGAAAATTGGCGAGTGGCAGCAGTGCCACATCACAGTGAGCTGAAGGCAAGCGAAGGTTGTGACATCTGTCACAAATTACCAGCTTAGGTTTTTGGAAGATTCGGTGGCTGAATTGCATGATATTAATGCTACAGTTAAATCAGATTTCAAATACAGTTTGCATTTTATATGCAGCTAAACTGGGTTAGGAATAATGTACTACTGTTTAAAAGACCAAATTTTGTTTTTAAATTTATTATTTATAATTATTTATTATTATTTATAATTTTCATGCATTGAAGTCAGCAAGCAAGGTTTTTAACTGATCAGATATAATTTTTATGATTTTTAAATGATTTTAAATGATTTCTAATTTTAATCTTAAAAATTTTATTTTAAAAGTTTTAGTAATTTGGGTACATTCTGTTTGTCTTTAATATTAACATTTATGCATTTAGCAGATGCATTTATGAAAAGCGACTTACATATTGACAATATGTGTTTTATAAAAACTATATATATATATATATATATATATATATATTATTGTATTTCATAATTAAAATTTTGTTATAATTAAATATTTTTTAGTTAACAGTATTAACTAGGGTTGCCAATTTCAGAAAATAATATGTATATATATATATATATATATATATATATATATATATATATATATATACATATACACATATACACACTGCACTGCTGCTGCTGTATCAGTCAATTGCAGTCAGGAAACGGGACAAGCAAGCTTAGATATGGGCCACATAAACTAAACCCAAAATACAGGACGCTTGGCAACCCTAGAATTTACACTGGTGACTTTTTTTTTTAATAATATTGAATTTCCAAATTATAGACATGAGTAAACATACATATGTAATGTTTTATTGATTCTACATTGAAAGCAATCATAAACCCTTCTAAAGACCACCATACCTGCTGTGTATTTCTCAGGCACACTCCCAAAGTGGTAGAACTGTGTTGTTTGGCCGATATTGAATGTTTCTATTCTGGTGAACGTAGGCTAATATTTTGGTCTCTTTGGATCTATGCACACCATGCACTGTAAACTGATCGAAAACGGCCATGTATGCAGGGAGCTGAAGTGTGTAGATGGGAGAGGATCGTGAGATCTTGAAGCATGTGTGGCGATTTTGTTTACCTTATGTTGTTAACAGCACTTCAGTTCACATTCATCTAGATAAATAATGCATATTCTTAGCACTGCGACTGTTAAAACACAGATAGTTCAATCTGGTCACGGCCAGATGTCCCTGAATCTGCCCTAAAGAAACCCACACTATTTGTAGTGCCACCACCCACATCCCATGATTCCATCTGCTGTACTTCTTCAGGACTTTAGGGAGCAAGTGTGTCCAGCTGCTGCAGCAGGCTGTGTTTAAGTAGCGGCATGATTGTGTGTGCTTTACCTAATCTGCTCCATTAGTTTAAATAATGCAGGAACGCTAATGAGCCAGCCAGAGAGAGAGGGGGAGAGTGAGAGAGGGAGGGTTATTGCAATCCATGTCTAATTAGTCCTGCTCCTTAACAACTGAACTCAAATCAACCAGGGCAGTTAGAACATGAGGGATTCAGTATTCCAGCTGGCTTCAGAAAGGCCACTGATTTATGAAAATATTACCAGAGCCACTCAAGGGCCTGAAACAATAGCTACTCTCTGTCACACAGACAAAATGATCCATTTTTTTCTGTTGAAGGAATGTCAAAAGTACTCAGGAATTGAGTTGGCTGACAATATCTTCTCGCTTCCTGTCACTGTAAAGAGCAATCTAGCTGTCAAAGGAATAGTTCACCTAAAGGTGAATAATCTATAGCAGAGGTGGCCAAACTTTTTAATACAAAAGGCCAATGAGCCAAGGGCCCATTAGCCAAAAGTGAACATTTCGTTATATCTAGCTATTGCATTTTATCAAAAAAAAACAAAAACAACAACAACAAAAAAAAACATCAAGGTATGCTTTAATGTCATGTTTTTCTTAGTTTTTCACCACATAAATAAATTTGGATAATACTTTACTGTTCTATTTGTTAACAATAGATATTTAGTTACCATGAAAAACAGTACTTCTAATGCAATAGGAATAACAAGATTAATAGGACTCCTGTACAATAGAAATATCCAAGCATAAAATATGTTAAACAAATAAAGAGTTATTTATTGCACAATAGCAATAAGAACCAATAAAACAACTGTTGCAAGCCTAGGCATTTTCTATAACGTGTTTGCTGTGTTGAGCAATGTTGATTTCTGAAACGTTTTTGTCAGGAGTGCTAAAACAAATCAAGTGCCAACTTCTGGACCATCAGCGCTGGTATGGACTTCTCTTTTCTAGCATCATTTATTCCCCCTGTATGTGTGTATCAAGAGAAGAGGAGTTAAATACAGAGTGAAAAAATTATTACTGTATTGTTACATTTTGGTCCCCATCCAGTTGTGTTGCATGGAAAATAGCAGAACATTCTTCACAAAGTCCCATTTTGTTTTTTACAAAAATAAAAAAAGTTTGGAACGACATGACGGTGAGAAAATCAGGATGGGATTGCCATTTTGGGGTGAACTAAAACCAAGTTCTCAAGTTTTGAAGACGTTTAATTAATGCTTAGCATGTGCAGAAGCTTCAGTGGCTTCTCAGGACCAGTGCTGTTTTTGCAGAGATTATGTGCAACATCAGAACCAGAGCCAAGCTGTCACCTTTCTTGTGCTGGCAATGTTGGAAGGATTCTTGTGATATTTCAATTTGATTCACATCCAGAAGTGAGGAAATAGATCACCCATAATGTTGCTGTTTACCAAACATTCTCGATAAACTGATATGTCACTATTTTGCATGTGAGTATACTTCAGTAGGCAAGTGTGTGTGTGTGTGTGTGTGTGTGTGCTGCTCTCTTCCTCACACTCCGTCATTCCTCTCTTCCTTTGCTCCTCTATTTGGGCAAGTTTAACCACTTCAATCATGCAAAAGGTGATAATGAGTGAGTGCACACTCCGCTACGGCAGACCACTGTGTGCAGATGGCTGCTCAAATGAAGTCAGTAAACCATCCTGACAAGCACAAACGTTGCCCATGCAAATAAAACACTCAGGGAAGTTTATAGCCCCTCGCTCTCAAATTGAATATCTCTCCTTTTGCTCTTTACAGCTCTCTTTATTTTTTTAATCTTCCTTTTCTCTAGACTTCTTATCCTGTAGAAATAACTGGCTGATTTGGGAGTTTGTTGACCTCTGTCTGAGCAGCTGGAACGGTTAGAAGCCCACGCAAAGCCGTCACATCCTTTTAGATGGCGCTTCTCGGATGCTGTCCCTGCCCTTTTGATTTCTTTCAGGTATTTTTCTGTTGGTTGTTTTACATCAGATTTGGCATGGAGATTCGCGGAGTAAGTGTTAAAACACATACATGCATGAAGGTGCTTTTGAAATTATACTATAGCGCTTTCTGAAGGGCTCTCATTTTCTGTTGAAGAGGTGGTGCTGCTGTTTATTAATTACTCTGAGTGGTCATTGCAGCGTGGTTGTGACCTGCACTTTCATAGAGGAAGCTAGTAATTATGCTGCCTCTAGGAGGTAGATTAAAGATAATGTTATTCTCCATGCATCTCTGGCTCACAGCACATTGTTCACACCTCCATTAGCATTGGGCGAAAGGTTGAAATGGCCATGCTACAGGTGTAATGCGCTTAGACCGACCCCTGTATTTGCTCAAGTGGAAGGCCAGAATTGAAGGCAACATTATAAATAATTGGGCGAGAGGATGACCTGGACCTGCGTTCAGCCCTAATAAGCCTGAAGCTGGACCATAGCACCGCATGAAATTCATCATGGGAGGACAGATGCAGATCTGAGCTGAATCACTGAGTGACTGAGAAGTCTTTTGTTGCCATTCAAACTGGCATTGATTGATGTCTCGGTTTGCACTACATCAATCGACCCTTTGCCCCCTTCTTCAGTGATATGTTTATGTCATTTGTACTTGTATATACAGACAGTTTTAAAAAGTGCATTTAAAATCTGAAATGACTCCACCTGGATCTTTTTGGAAATCTTTCAATATACTGTTAAAAATCTGCATTGTGAAAAAAAACAACAACAACACGATTTTAAGTAACATGATTAAAAGTAGGGAGAAAATCTCATTGTGAAATAAATGCTTTCTCTTTCTCTCTAATTATTGACACCCAATTATTGCAGCATTCTTTTCCCAAGATAACCACTCTGAGTTCTCTCCTGTAATGCCTGAAGAGTTTAGAATACACCTGATAAGACCATTTCTTCATACAGAATCTCTCCAGATCCTTCAGATTCACAGCTTCTTCTGTTTATTTTACCTCAATCATTTTCTATAGGGTTCAGGTCAGAGGACAGGGAAGGCCATGGCAAAAGCTTAATTTTGTGACATTTTATGTTGATTTTGATGTTTGGTTTGAGTTATTGTCTTGATGGAAGATCCAACACTTTACAAGATATCTAACAGAGGCAGTCAGGTTTAACTTTTTCTCTGTTGGTATTATATAGAACCCATGATGCCATGCATGTGAACAAGACGTCCAGGACCTCTGGCAGAAAAACACACCCACAACATTAAAGATCCATCAGTATATTTAACCATGGGCATAGGGTACTTTTTAATCCATGTTTATACTAAACCCATCTGGTGGATTTGCTGACAAAAAGCTCTCTGAACATAGAAGCCAGTGCCATTTTGAAGGTGTCATGTCTGATAACTAAAAAGCTGGAGTTGGAAGAATGAGGATAATGTTTATTGAAACCCTCTTAACCCATGCTGGTGTACTCTGCTTTTTTATGGCTTTCTGACCCCAAGACTCATCTAATCTCTGCAGTTTTCATCACCATGCATTATAGACAATATAAACCAGGGGTCATCAAACTTCTTCCTTGAGGGCTGGTGTCCTGCAGAGTTTAGCTCCATCTTACCTCAACACATCTGCATGGAAGTAAGACTTTGATTAGCTGTTTCAGGTGTGTTTGACTAGGGTTGGAGTGAAACTGTGGCCCTCTAAGACCAGACTTGGTGACCCCAGATATATACACACCTCCTCTTGCAGGCAGATATGTAACATCTTTAGTAGATTAGAACCTGCTGATTGTCTTGATTGTGGAAATGGGGATTTTTAATGATTTAGCTCTTCTCTGACAGCCACTTTCTATGCTGTGAAGCTCAACAATGTCTGCACATCAGGGCTATATATTTTTTGGTTGTGCTCCTTGTGATGATGATTAAGGTAATTTGCCCTTTGTGTTCCTCATATTTATAATGCTGTGGAACAAGACGTTATGGCTGGACAATTTCTTGCTCCTAGTAATAAAAAAAGGAAAAAGGAAATATTTTACTCATAATAATTTCTAGGGATGCCAATAATTGTGGCCAACATTCATTGGAGGAAAGATTTTTTATTTCATCAGATTTTCTGTCCACTTTGAATTGTTTTACTTGTTAGATCATGATACCTTTTTTGTTAACAATTTATTGTTAACAAATTGAAAGTAATAGCATATTTTATAACATTATGATCATTATCTAATTTTGATGATGAAGATACATTTTGTTGTTTTAATGCCCTTATTAAATACACTTATATGTTATTATGATGTTTCAGCAAGCATATATATACAGACTGCTCCTCAGCCCCTTCAGTAAAAAAAAAAAAAAAAAAAAAAAAAGCTTCAGTGGAGGTACTAAAGAGGTCTTTGAGCATATCAGTGGCTTGTGGGTAAATGGTAATACTCTTCACTAAGAAGTAAGCGGATCTGTTCTTTTAGCCGTTTAAGCTAATCATTATTGCTTGCCCTGATCCTTTCAAGCTTCATCGTGCATTTAGTTAATTTGAGAATACTCTGTGGCATCTGACTATTTTTTTTTTCTTCTATGGACCTGACCATCTTCCACCTCACTTGAAGAGAAAGTTGAACCATCTCATCAATCGATTAGCTCACATAAATCCTACATCGATACAAAAAAAACTGCAAACTGGTCTCCAATAGGCTTAAAAGGGCAACCTTTGCTGCCATCCCTCTTCCCCATTAAATCCCAGGATTACAGTACTGAGGTTTTGGTGTCTGCCACGAGACCAAATAACACTCACCTCGAGGTTACTAATGCAATTAATGTTGTGTGTGCTCAAAGGGCTTTCAGTGCAGCTACCAATAGCATGGGATTAATTAGACCTGTTCTGGAGCAGTCCTGTTAAACAGCCCTGTTTCCATGGAAGTGTTGCCACTTTCTGATAAAGCTGTATTTTTAAGGAACTGCTAATGAAGACTGATGCGAATGGTGGCAATGACTCATTTCTAATGTTTACCTGCAGGTAATATTGCCAAACGGTTTGCTCTGTCAGTTCACCTGTTTTAATTAACTTAGCACCAGTCATCTACAGTTTCTCACTTCTCAGGAAATAACACAGCTAGAATGCGGATGCATTAAAGTAAAGTGTTGAAAGCTACTCTAAAATCAATGAAACTCTGCAGGGCTCAACATAAAATAAATAGTTCACCCAAACATGGAAATTCTGTCAATGTTTGCTCACTCTTAAGCCATTCCATCCAAGTATTATTTTTTGTTCTTTTGTAAAACACTAAAGGAAATCTAAGGCAGAATGTCCTTAGGCAGCTCATACATGCAGTGGCGATTATTAAATTATGACAAGAACTAATATGACAAGAATTTTGTCCATACAACTGATGGGCTTCTTCTGAAGACACACAATATCTTTGTGTCAGGGGCAGATTAAAATTCAAGTCATTATTCAGTGAGAATGAAAATGTCTTGTATATCATCTGTAGTCTTGTTGCATTAAAAAGTATATGCAATAGGGATGCACCGAAATGAAAATTCTTAGCTGAAGGCGAACAATATGAAACACTGCACCGAAGACCATATACCGAACACGGCTTTTCACATTTTTCCCATATTTTGTTTTTTTAAATGTGCCAAAATGTGCTTTTTACTGTTTTGTCTAGCTTTTCAAATAATAATAATGATAATAAAAAAAATCTATTACAAATCAACAACTGATATTTTTCAGACACCCTTCTTGAATCAGGCAGGTATTTTTTACTGTACAAATAAATGCAGCCTCAATGAGCAGAAGAGAATTGTTTCAAAACAACAGAAAATATTACAGATCCCAATTGGATGTTTTACTTGTTATTATCATTATTATTGCCTTACTTTTCTTATTTTATTTTAAAAATGCATGAAAATGTTACAGAGCAGCTGACTAGTAACAACGTTCTAGCACAGATTTGCAGTAACCTGGCTAACAAACAGATAGGCCACGAGTTCATGCAGCGCTGTTTGAATGGCCTACATGCAACTCGTATTAGAAAACATAACGGTCTGCAGTTTATTTACTAGTCATTTACTAATTCAGTCATCACACAGTAACCGGCAACAGCCACCCTTCCTCTTCTCATCGGAGACATTAGATGCAGTGTTAAACGGTCTCTCGCTGACGGTGCTTGGAATTATTGGAGTGTTTTTCTTAGACACTTTCAAATTCTTTCACACTTCGCAATGTTTGCTGCATTTGCGTGCGCTTACACATCACATCACGTCATTGTTCGGCATAATTTATTCTGTCTTTTCGGTTATTCATACAGTCGGTGCATCCCTAATATGCAAGCATTGGCCCCAACAAAAACAAAACAAAGAAATTACTGTATATTATTTGCAACTGTCTGTATAAATGAATATAAATGTTTCACGTAATGTTAATGACTGTAATGGTAATAGCAGTTATTTAATAGTTGTTTCATTTGCAATAATCGTAGCATTTTATAAAGCAGTAATAAATGTATAACTTTATTTAACACCATACATTGGTACACACTGCTGGGAAATCGTATACGAAATTTTACCGATGTCTTAGTTTGAGGTCATTTTAACTGATGTTTACAACTATCGCAAGTGAGTCTCATTCTATCATTGCAAACTATGGGTGACGTATAGCATTTAAATAATCAGAATTTGTAACAACATAATTCAACAGACCACAGAAATCCAAAAGTTTGCAAAGCATACAGTAAAAACAGGAGCAACAAACATAAGATGCAGTGACAACGCTGTAGCAGCCAAGTGATAATTTCGTCAGCTGGCCCGAATATATCTCTAACATGGCCAACGGACCATTGAGCAGTCCTTATTGTTGAGCGCTGCTTTGTTCCAAACAGTTTTCTTACCCGTACTGTAATAAAACAATGAATCAGGCAGTGAGTAGAGAAGCGTGTGTTCCCACTGAACTCTTGCCCAAATTATCATAAAGACTTTTCTCAGGAGCCCATCTGCCTGGGCAGCCAGCTCTCAAACCAGAGATTCATTACTCCTGCTTTACAGCGGGTTAATCGTTCAGGAAATATCTGTGAAGCGTCTCGCTTTGACTCAATTAATCGCAGAGCCAGCTCTGTCAAGCAGCATTCTCATGATGCTCTAATCAGCCTTTGATCTGCATTTCTCTGTCACCGTCTCGCTCTCGCTCTCTTTCAGCGCAAGCAGACTGCGCGAGGTGTTAAGTATCCAGTTTGACAAGTTTGTGGCTCAGATATGTCTCTTTACACATTTATTAAATGATGCAGAGGCGGTGGAATCATAATAATATGAGCCATTCATCCAGCAAATGCTTTTTGGATGTGTTGTTTCAGTTTTATGCAAATGTACACAGTATGTTGTGTCTGTGTAGTGTCAGTTGTATTTGAACCACGTAATTTGCAGAAGGAGGACTTTAGAGTCAGTTACCCCCTCTAGTGGCCAGAGGGGCGAAGTGCAGATGCCACGGGGCCTGGTCAGATCTAGGACCGTATCAATAGCCTCATCAAAAGTGAGAGTGTTCACACATACAGTTTCTACAGTGTTCAGAAAATAGCGAACGGAGTATGCCAGTTATCCTTGCCAAACACAAGTTCTTTTGTTGTGCACGCGTTTAACGCGGCAGTGAGTCAATATTGTTTTGTCACTCTAATTATATTCTTTGTGGTGCAGTCCATTATATTCTTGAATATGCTGTATTGATGGAAATTTTATGCAGTATAAAAGTGAATAACAATACAAAGCAATTTTGTATTATTGACTTTGACCCCGACCCTCACAAAATCACTCTGAATTTGAAGATGTGCTTCATCTCGCGCGCGTCCTTTGCGCACACGCATTTCTCAGTGATTATAAACGGACTTAAAACATTTCTTGAATTTTCACCCGTGCTAATGTTTGTCGTTACTGGAGCTTTTTGACCTCAAACTCATGCTGTCTGGGAGGATATTCATTCTGCGCAGATCATTAACTTTGTAATCAGGCCATGTTATTTTATCACACCACGGTTGCAGCCTCTGCACTGTGTGGAGGTTGATGGGGTTCAATGTCTATTAGAAAAATGTCTATTACATGGTTCTCTTATTGGCTTTTATTGTTTAAACCAGTGTTTTCCAACCTTTTGTCTTATTTATCCTCAGCCTCATCAGTAAGGCTAAAGTACACTATAATTGAGAGCAAACCGACAATGTGTTCTTTTAATTAATTCATATTGGATAATGGATGTCATTTAGAATGATCATAACACACAATGCCATTAAAATGGACATAAGCGGTTTATATTGGTGCAAAACAGAATCACTTTCTCGAAAATGAAGTACCTTGAATAACGAGAAGTTTTTTTTTTTAGAATTTATGTTAGAGTGATTTATTTTGTTATGAATTACTGCATATATCGGCATATTACTGATAGTGAGAAGTTAACAAAACGCTTAAACATATAATTTTTCTATTTCTTTAAAAAGATGACTGTTAATCAAAATATCATTTTAATTAGGTTTTTTTTCCAAATATAATTTGCTTTTAACTAGCTACTATGCTGCATAAATTAGATTTATAAAATAAATAGATTTTAAGATTATATTGCGTATTAAAAGGTACTTTTGTGTTAAATGTCATTCGTTCATATTTTTCCAAGTTAAATCAATTAGATCAAATAACCAGTGGAATGCATTTAGCTTTTCTGCTTCATTAATCAATTTTATGTTAAATTCATTAGTAAAATAGGCTCTTAAGTTTCCAGTGACTATAAGAACATTACAATTTATGCTTAAAGATAATTAGACATTGCATACTGTAGATTTAGGTTTTAAAGTGTTTTTCATCAAGGCTGTTTTTTTTCTAATGAATTTAATTTGAAAAAATGGATTTTGTCACTTCATGAAAAGAATGCCTGCTGCATTCTTTCTCCTCCATTGCCCTCTTCCTCTCCTTGAAATTCTCCCGTCTTTCACACACACACTCACACACTGTGGCTTGTCTTTAAGCCAGTAGGCCCTCTCTGCTCGTGCCCCATGGGATAAGGGAAGGCACGGATAATGGTGTCCACAGATGCAGTTCGGGTTTTGACAGGAGTTGGCTTGGAGTGTCCCGGCTCTCCTGTGGGGGAGACCATAAAGCAAGTGACCGATATCTGCCTGACACCTGAGCTCGGACCCCCGTGAAACATGGCTCACACAAGACTTCCTATGAATTGTACTTAAGGCATTCGTTCACGGATGCTTCATTACCCCTCAGCCCTCGGTGTCAGCCGGCCTGACAGTAGTGTGTGAGGACGAGAACACTGGACTAATCTCAGGGGTCGAGAACAATGTGTGTGAGCGTCTCTCAAATGCACAAACTCATACAGATACAGTTTAGAGTTGTGTACAGAAATGGCCTATTGACATTTGAGTGCATAAAATGTTCTACCATTCTCATGTTATGTGCAAATACAGATGGGTTTGCAATCCGTGCAGATGCGTGTGGGGACAGAGTGTACATACCCTATCTTTTTCTCTCCTTTGTCTTTTTAGCTCCTACCTGACACACACTCTTTCTGCCACCTGATGTGTTCACTGTGTGTGTAGTCAGAGGTCACTCTCTAGCTACAGGCTTGCATTTAGCCTCGTTGCAGGCTGCTAATGAGCTTCCGTGCTCACGGAGAGACTGGCATCAGCTGATATAGCTGCTCTCCGACCACTGTATATTCAGAAAGCATCATGGTCATTGTTTGGGCATTGCTCTGCACAGACATTCCTTGTGCAGCTAAAATGTTCTGTGTGACACAAAAGACAAGGGAATGAATCAGCATTTCAATAGCCCTTAATGTGACCATGGCATTTGTGATGATTGCCTCTCTCTCTCTGTCTATGTGTGTGTGTGTGTGTTTCTTTTTGCCCCAATCACAGAGTAATTGTAGACCAGTGAAAGTGGCGTTCAGTGATCATCAAATGCAGGACACTCAAAAATGACTTGAATGATTGAGAGAGATTGAAAACATGCATAATTCATGTGGAATCACTTTAGGTGGTCAGTTAGTGCAGATTTACATATTGAGACATTTTAAAGTTTGGAAATTCAGTATCAGCAGTCATGTTATTGGCAGCCTTTTATATTTCTGTAATAAATAAATATGCTTCCTTTCACTATAATCCTAAATGTGTCACAGTTTTAAAAATATGTATTTATAACAGCAAAACTGTTTTCGACATTGCTAAAAAATGAAATGTTTCTAACGCACAAAACCAACATATAAAAATTATTTCTGAAGGTTATTTGACACTAGTTTTTTTTACACTTTACACTTTAAAATTGAGTCTTTACTGGTGACCTTTTATGTACATTATTTGACACAATCTGTACTGACAAAAGTTCTATATAAATAAAAGTGACTTCACTACAGAAAATTCAGCTTTTCAATTCACATTCACATAATAAAGAGGGTTTTTTTTTTTCATTTTCAGTAATATTAATTTATTAAAGATCCAAAATAAATGAATCCAGAAAACCCCAAACAAACTTAAACTATGATTACACTGCAGCGAAGTACAGTTATCAGTCCTGTTTTACAGTACTAACAATAGTTTAATTAGATACCGATTGGTTATAAATGAGAATGCAACTGCATTCTATAATCAAACGGGATTCTCTTAGATTTTAGGACACACATCCACATTTTTAAAGGTGTTTATTACTGTGAATTCTTGGTTTTGTTTTGTTGAAAGCCCTGTGTGTCGTATATCATACGGTGTATGTGTTGTGTGTTTTCCAGTTGTCTTTCCTCTAGATCAGCTTCCATCAGTTTTGTGGTCTGGCTGCGACCCAAATGCTGCACTGTTGCATTCGCTTAAATATAAACACATGGAAAGCCTCTGTCAGATTTGATTTATGAACTTCACTTGGACTCATTTACTAAATTGTGACAAGACTTTCCGGTGTTATGAAACTTGGTATATTTGTCAGTTCCCCAAACACTTACAGTAGATATCTAAAACTCAAATTAGATATAAATGCGACTTAAATGATGGGTGCAATCTCAGAAATGTTAAACCTGTTCGCACTTTGATGTCACAAGACCCATGCTCGGCGTGGGAGTTACATACCTCGAGGTGCGAATTGATGCGAAACTGCCACTGCAAAGATGTTATGACAGCATTATAAGTAGCTGATAGATGGTGTTAGAGACCTTCCTCCCCCGCACAGGAATGGCTGTTCCCATGCGATAAAGTTGAACAGGTTATCTTCTCGGTCCAAAATATGTACGTTTAACACTCAAGTACCTCCCTGTACATCTTCACACTCAGTAGAACACCAATGTAGCCATCTATTGGCGATAGTTCTCCATTAGACGGCTGGCCTTGACACTGATGCCTGTGGCTAACAGCAGTATTTACTCTATTCCCAATCCATCATAAGACAGAAATGGGCAAGCGTCGCTATGATGTTTGTAATTTCCACCGCTCTCCCAATGATCAAACCCATTGTATGGCCCATTCCATCACGAGGTACATATAGCCATACACGCCAGCCACTAGCTTTTTTTTTTTTTATTTTTATCGCTGATAATGGACTCGTGAGCTGGATAAAGAGAGCGAGAAAGAGAGAAAAGATCATTTTGCCAGACCTGAAGCGCAACGCAAGCTCGAGGCTGCCCAAATTCAATAAAGAAACAATCAAGCACGGTAACACGGCATAATGGCTTTTTAAAAAAGATAAATGTTTAGTAAATGACTCTTTTATGTCCAGGAGGGAAGGTAGAGAATGGCTTTCTGCATTAGGTGAAGAAATGCAGCCTCCTGACCCAGCTGATGCTTTCTGATTACCAGCCAAATTGCAGGAGAAACCCCCTTTGTCTCGCAGGTAGCCAGGACCATTCTTTACCCTCCTCCTCATTTCCTGTGTGTGAAACTGTGTGGAAGAGAGAGAGTGGGGCCGAGTGAAAGGTAGGAGATGCAAGATAAAATGTGCGTCTGCATGGGAACACCCTTTGCAGTCTTGCTGAGGTGTATTTATCTCCCTTATCTTACTGCCAGCATCACGGCTGCCATTAGAGCAGTTTGATGTGGAGGAAGAATCACGGCCAGATATTGAGCCAGACAGCAGCGAAGAACAGATAATGCTCCCTCATCACCCAGATGTAGCATATGATGACTCTGATCTTCATGTAAAACACATTCAGATGCGAGAATAAACAGAACCACCCTCGAGCTGTTAGCTTTTTTTTCCTGACAGCGCAGAGGTCCACGCGTAAGGCGGTGTAACGTATTTGCATTAGTCTGTTTGTGTATCCACAACCGTGTCATAAATCACAACCTCTTCTCTCCGCCCAGTCCTCTGCCATGAAATATTCATTGTCCAGTTTAGCAGAGACACCGCTTTTCAGTGCCGCTTAATTCCGTCATCTGTGGAGCCCAGGTTATTAGTACACACTTCTCTGAGTATTAATAATGTATGAGGTATTTTCTATAAATCAGCGTGGAAGACAGTGCGGTGTGGAGTCGTAAGTGCTGGAGGATTAGTGATTGTGTTCGTTACGCACAGATTTAAGATTTCGGAAGAAAAAGTCTTTGAGGTTTGCTTTGGTGTAGGCATATGAGTCTGAAGTTTTTGTTGAGTTAGCATGCTGGCTGTTTAGAGAATGATTTAGAAAACATTCGTAATCTGCAGACGCGTGCAATATGTGGACCTGTGTGCCCCGACGCTCTATGGATGGCATCCAGACTGGCATCTGGTCTAAACAGATTGTTCTTCATTTGGAGGCACAACTAAAAGACTTACTCGGTAATACATCTGCAGCGTTTTTAAATCAAACCGAGTTTATTTCAGCCACTTCAGGTGTTTCCCTGCAGTACGTTTCAGGAATGTTTTATTCAAGTCAAATGCGGCTACACGTTCATGTCGAATTGATCTGTGAATTAATTACAGCGCTTGCAAGCTGGCACTGTATTGATATTCTTCACATATTTCGATTTAGGGTTGTTCTAAACACTTAACCCTAAATCAGCTTCTGCTGTTTTTTAAGTACAGACTCAAGTTTTGTTCTGTTGATAACTTTAGCTTGAGGTGTGTGCATATATACAATACTTTAAACATTTTGCAATGCTTTTTTAAGGACCTGTTCTCACTATTAAGAAGTTGCATATTAGCACATCGGTTTATTAGTACAAGCACATATTAACACCTTATTCTGCATGAGCATAGAAAATAGATACTAGTTAGTTCCTGTTAGCTCAGGTCCATTAAATATTAATTTAATGTTGTTATTATTACACTACCACTTCATTTTTTTATTTTATCTACTTTTTGGAAAAATCTTGCCCATCTAACACTTGCACTCTCTATTACATTTCTGTTTTATTCTCTCTCTCTCTCTCTCTCTCTCTCTCTCTCTATATATATATATATATATATATATATATATATATATATATATATATATATAACCTTAACCCTCTAACATTAGCATTCTCTATTATATCTGCTTTTTTCTTTTTATTTATTTAAAAAATGACCCTCTGACACTAGTGTTCTCACACGTTCTATTTTATTTTTAAAAAAATAATCCTCTATAACGTTTTCTATTAAATTTCTGTTCTTTCAGCTTGTTTTCTTTTTATTTATTAAAAACTACCCTCTAAGACTAGCGTACTCTGTTCACTTTCTAGTGTATGCTTCTTTTTTTTTTTTTTTTTTGCATTTATTTACTATTAACAAAAAAATGTAAAGGACTTGCTCCATCTAGCTCTTACATATAATTGATTTGGTTGAAGTTGCTTAGGATAAAAGTGTCTGCTAAATTATTAAATGCAAATGCAACTTTTAATTAGAATTTTGTATTAGCAAATTCCGAAGTTAATATAAATTTTTTAGATTAATAAATGCTTTAGAAATATGTTCCATTTTTAGTTAACTAATGACAACAGATCGGTCTTAGTGTAATGCTTTACCTTTTCTGCTTATTTGACTGCCGGGTAAATACTGTTTGATTTTATAGCACAGTTTGCAGCTCTGTGGTTTATAAGCAGATAGTTTTCCTTGTTTCGACAAATAAAGCATAATGCAAATTCAATCAAGCAACGAGCAATAAATTGAGTTAAGTTTGAAGTATCACAATTCGAGTCAGGTTCACGGTTTCCTGCTACTCTGTGGACACAGACAGCAGAAGTCCCTTAAACACTGATTACACTGAGCAGATAGAGCCTAGAACAAACACGACTCCCACAGGATGGGCTCATCACATCCTTACACAGCGGCCAGTTATCTCAAGGGTAATCAAGAACAAGAAAGAACGTGTGTCCGCACATCATCCCTCTCATCTGGTGCATTGTCAGACAGAACACGGCTGGGTCGAGCCATCATTACAGCACAGCGTTGTGACAGCCCATTTTATTACGCTGCACTGAAATCGTTTTACTGATGTTATCAGCCTGGCGAGTACATGATCCTTCTATAGATTTTGGCGAAAAGACAAAATGGTTTTATTTAGCGCTTTTGCATTGGCCTCTCGGTCCTTGTTTCTTTGTGTGGTTCTTTGTCACCACGTAACTGGCTGTAATTAGAGAAAAGGGCATCCAAATTCATAAACTTCTCTTTCATAGAGGCAAAGAAAAGGTTAAACTTTGTGGGGGTATTTGATTCTGGATGAGAAAAGTGGTACAAAAGAGTCTGCAATCTGACATTAATTACTCTGCCAATCTGGGGCGATGCGGGGGGTGTCAATCACGGGCAGGTGTGCAATAATTCTGCAGCTGAATCACACACCCACAAGCTCTTCAGCCGAGTTTGTTGTTCTGAAAGTAAACTGAAGGCTTCCCGTCAGCGTAAAGGGAGTTCAGAGACCCTCTCGAACCGTTCTGGAGATTCTTCTATAATTCCATGAGTTTGTATAATTACAATTACAGTTGGATAAAGATAGCCAAGTGGAGCTGGCAAAATGTACATTTTT
Source organism: Puntigrus tetrazona (assembly GCF_018831695.1). Taxonomy (NCBI): domain Eukaryota; kingdom Metazoa; phylum Chordata; class Actinopteri; order Cypriniformes; family Cyprinidae; genus Puntigrus; species Puntigrus tetrazona. The sequence goes on from NC_056699.1 coordinate 19,056,140, forward strand.
TTGTTGTTGTTGTGAATCAAAGCTAATTGTACTTTTGCTGTTTTAGAGGTAGGCGGTTTAACCAAAAAAAATTATCACAGTATAAGTAATTTTAGACCGTGGTAATGGTTAATTTTTCTTGGAACCTCAAGTAAGATTAGTTTTTCTTTTTGTTTGTTTGTTTGTTTGTTTATTTTTAATCTGAAATCATATTAAATCGCAGTCTTATTTGAGTTTTTGTAAGTTTATTTATTTCTTTTAACTTTATACACACACACACACACACACACACACACACACACACACACACACACACACACACACACACACAATATTCATAACAAATTAATGCTGCAGCCCCTGAGTTTATAATAAAATAAGCTTGGGATGCGCAATTAATCAACTAAACTAAACTAAACTAAAATCATGATATGGCTTAGTGCAATTATTAAATCACAAAGGCTGCAATGTAATTAAATAAATATATGTGTTGTGTGTTCTAGAGTAAAGCGTGGCTCTGTGTTTTCCTACGTGAACAGCTTATTATCCGACGGTGTTTACAGTGTCTCAGAGCGACTCAATACACAGTCAATTCTGCTCATACAAACTTCATCTCTGCATCTGCTCTGAGTTTGCATTGCTTTCCATTCTTGTAATAAGAAGCAAGGAGCTTTACGAAAGTAGAGTTTCAAATTTCCTAGAGTTAGATCATGAAAGCTTATGAAATAAAAACTTGGTGAAATTATGACAGCCATACATTTCAGAAAATGTAATTATACAGTTTTTCTCAAATACTTTTCATTGTTTTGTTTTTTTTATTTTTAATACTTTTAGATTATTATTATTATTTTTATTATTGTATAGTTATATTGATATATAATCCCTTTTGGCATAGACATATTTTGGCTATATTGTGCAGGGTTATAAACAGGCACCGCAGTCCTGAATCACAGTTTAAATTGCAATCATAATATTCACCAGAAAATTGGCAATCGATTTTATATTCTGTTTACACTCAACAAGAGGTCTGGCCGTTGACACTAATGCTACAGATGCTGTAAAGACACAGATGCACTTTACAACTTTTAAAACTGAGGGTTGTTTTAAGTGTTACAGGGCTCTGTTTTTGGCAGCTCTCGAGTCCCTTGTGTGCAGTTCGGTCCAGTTTACGACTGCTCTCACCAGAATGTGAAGTTCAAGCTGTCAGTGTATTGTTAACCATTACTGAGTATAGATTCGTGGAGGACCTTAGATATTCTCCTTTTCTCAAGGAGTAGGTCGGCCCTTTGTTGTGCCCTATAATAGGCATACCACTGACTGTCCCCAACATAAGTTTCTATCTTGAAAGTTTAGAGTAGGCCAGCTACTTTTCTCTGCAGTGTTTCCTCTGTTTGTTATCTACCCATTGGTTTGGAACGGAGCTCTGCCTCCTCTGGGCCTACAGTCGCTCACCTACAGCTCTGAGCCCTGGCTTGAGCCAGCTCCCTGCAGCCTGATCCACGGATGAGGTGGATGGGGCGAGTCCTCATTGTTAACCCAAAGTTTGAGTGAGAGCTCTGGCGGGAGGGGTGATTCACTCTTCCCCCTGGTGGGTCCTCAAAACTAAGGAAGCCTCCAGTGCGGGTTATGTGCCAAGCAAGGCATGAAGAAGCTTCGGGAAGGGGTCTGTTTGAGTTAGGGCAGCTTTGGTCTCTGCAGAATTCAAAGTGGAGTTCCTGGCGCCTCCCCGGTCCCTTAACAGTCCAGCTCGAGCTGTCAACCCGCTCCCTGTGCTGGAGATCTCTGGAGATACGCCTTCACCTCGCCGAAGAACTCCCCCTTCCCCCCCTTCCTGTCACCTCTCTCCTCATCAGCGCTCTCTTTCTCTTTCGCTCACCTGCTCCGCTGTGTCTGAGACATTGCTTAACCTTCACCTGAGGTTCTCACGGCTGGCTGGCTTCTTGCCTCCCTGCTGCGTCCCCGCTGAGGCCTAATTCATTTTTGTCTCAATGTTTTCTGTCACAAAAGCGCAGTTTAAACTCCAATAAAAAGAACATTTGCTATTAGAGAACTTTTGCCTCAATCATGGTGGCACTGTACGCAAGAGAACAGGTGACACTCTTTCTTTTTTCTTTTAGCTGTTCTGCAGGCAGGAACTTTTTTTTATTTGCTCTGGCATGCTTATTATTTGTTATCGTCAGTTCATTCTTCACAGCGTTCTCTTTTGTAAAAGTGTTTGAACAGTGATTGCGTGGGCTACTAGTGAAATAGTTCTATTTAATTTAATACACAATTTCACATTATACTATGTATTCAGAGCATAACATTTTGAGTCAAACACTGAACTGAATAATGTGCGTTAATTTCAGTGTTACAAAGAACATTGTATTCTTTAGTGGAAACACAGAAATCTGACCTTTTGGTCAAATGTGTTAACATGGTCAGTGAGTTTTTTTAAATGCACAGTGTTACCCTTATTATGCTTAATAAGCCAACAGTGGGGAAGGACATGTGGACTCCTTAAACTGTTATGCAAATGGATGTTTAGGTTTTAACGTCAAGAGCAGAGAAAAAGCTGTTGATTTAAAATCTCGTTCTTGCATCTCTAAGCTCTATAAGCTCACTCTCTCAGCAATTCTTTATATTGTTGCAGTTACTTTTAACTTGATTCATGTAAATATATAGGCCTGTTAGGTATTATTAATATTAGAATTTTGTTTATTGTTATTTCCGTTTGATCAGTAAATATACATACACACACACACACACATATATATGTATATATATATATGTCTATATGTCTATATACATTTATTTAAAAAAACTTTAAGTACTTTTATTTACTTTTAATTTCATAGTTTAAATGTAATTATTATTAATTATCATTTATTATTATTATTATTATTATTCAGATGAAACTGCACTGTGTGTATTCTCATTCCACTTCTGGCTTTTTTACTTATACTTATACTTTTTTACTTTTACTTTTTACTTTTTTTACTTAATATACGCCGAATTTCAAAAAGTCTGTTTTGTCCTCAAAATGAATTGTCACCTTAGTGAATACGATATGCGAACATCCCAAATTCTCAATTTCACTTTATTCTATAAGGTCAAGCCACTTTTTTTCATACGCACAAGCAATTTACCTTGATTATCTGCAGCACTTTTGACATTCCACCTTGAAGTCAAATAGTTTGACCCTTAATTTCCCTTGCTTTCATGATCCAACCACTCATTCTTTAGCAGCATTTCCATGAGCTCTGAGTGTAATTCCTCTCTCCTGTGTTTGTGTTGTCCTCACCTCCAGAGAGGGCACCTGGCAGGCTTCCCTCTTAGCCCAAAGGTGAGGAGGTTCTCTCCACTTTTCGGCAGGGTGAGAGGGAGTCCAGGCCCAGTAGATGGGGCTGAAGAGCCACTCCTGACAGAAATAAGTGCCCCATTCACAGCCATTTGATCCTCAAGCAGGCCCGATATGTGCAATTAGACTACTAATGATAAGCAGCACTTTAGCTCACATTTTGCATATAAATTACACATTTGCGTGAAATAGCTTCTTATATTCTTAATTGATAGAATATGAATTGTGTTCAGTGTCCTTTGGATACAAGAGAAAGCGGTCCGGTGTTTAGACCGAGGCATCAGCCTTCAGAGCACGCTTTCTGAGGAGTCAAATGCAGACATTAAACATCTCTCACTCTTTTGCAGTGCGTGTGTGATTTCGTGTCTCTGTGTGATGAAACTAAAGTTGCAGAGCTGTATTTGAACGTTGATATACAAGTCTTTGAATATCCGTTTAATTTCTCTCTCTTTCTGTTCGTAGGCCTCTGCATCTTCGTCCTGAAGCATGACTATTCGTGCATGTAAGTGACTTCCTTTGTTTATTCTTTAAGTACAGCAGTGGTACAAAAACACATTAAGATAATGACATTTATTGAAATGATTTTAGTCAAGGAATAATTAATTTATATTAAACTGTATATTAGACTATGTTGCAAAAAAGGCATTAATCTGTTGATGCAGCTACATTGGTTACATCATTTTTTTCTCTTTTTTTTTTTTTTTTTAAATAGAATTTATTGTTTCATATTGACACTGATTATCTCCCACTTTGAGAGAATTGCATCAGCCTAATAAAATGTAAAATTTAATTCCATTACTAGACGGGTAGCCAGTGGCTAGTTTCTAAACAGCGAGAAAAGATATGAAAGCTGCCAAAAGTGCTTCTGCATGGTACTGTCAATCACCAGCTGATGTGCACACACACACACACACACATATATATCTACCCCCCACACATCCTTGCACCTTCTACATGCAGTGTGGAGTTGTCTCTCTATTTTAGATGTATTGGGACCACCCTAGTCTGGCCTCTCTCTGTCTACCTGCACGCCCATCGATTGACTGATGACCCCTCACATCAACTCATTGTACGCTTCCACCCTCTAGCAAAGCCCTGTGAATTCACTATTCTCCCTTTGTCATGCCCCTCACACACACACACACACACACACACACTCCCTCTCTCTTTTTCTTGCGCATGCAGACTCATGAACACACTCTTTCTGCCTCTCATCTCACCCCCACACCCACCCCACCCCCTCTTGTTTTTCTTGGATCCTACTGTTCGCTTTGGTGTAACTGTGCATCTGCACCATGCTGCTTTCCCACAGTTGCTCCACACTGGAGGCCTCCACTTTACCCAGGAGAACTCTCTCTGACTGGCCCAACTCTGAATGCTGGCTATTATACCACATAAGCACAAAATAAGGCTTTGGAGGAGGGTGGGGAGGCGCGTATGCATGCATGCATGCTTATGTGCGTGTGTGAATGTCAGGGTCAAAGAAACTAACCCAGGGTGGATGGATTAAAATTTAGCCAATGCAGAGGAGTTTGTTTGCACATTTGAAAAGAGCATGTAATTGATGCTATCAGTTGACACTAAGCTTTTAGTATCAGTTAGCAACCACAAAGGCCTGTGTTGCTCAGACAGACACTACATACAGTTGCGAGAGAATCAGTGGATTACAAAATGTGTAGTTTAGTGGTTTATACAATGTTTTTTTATTTTCTATTTCAAAAAATACTCAAATATTTTTTTCGAAAGGATAGATTTGCACAAGTTTGAGGATTACGGTTGCTGTAAGGAAGCAGTGAAGGTATGTCTGATGAAAATAAAAAATAGTAATATTAAGTAGGTTGTTTATTACCTTTACTGTGTTGTACAAATACATTTTTTTTTCATGTAAAATTTCCTATCCTGTTGTATTATTGATGGCGTTTATTTACTTGTAATATTTATTCATAATAACACCACCACAATTACATTCTGTAAAAACCTAAAAATCCAGGTTTTTCATTTTGCTCTTTGTCTCAGATAGATCATCACTGTCGATGTAAGTTGTTTGAAATATAGGAGTCATTACACGATTATAAATTCTTCAGCAGTCTTGCCGGCAATTTTAATAAAACACTGTATATGTAATTTGGGGAATTGAAATCTTGTTAAAATGAGATCTTTAATTTCATTATCTGTCTAATATAAGGCTTATGGACGTATTCTTGATTGTCTATAAATGAAACACTAAAATATTAATTTCATTTAACTTTGCCTAATTCTCTGAAGCACCATCCACATTACTGTTACTGAAGGAGTATGAAATTTACACCAGCGCTGCTCTTTCTAATCTAAAAATTGACAAAGAAAAACCAATTACTCTTAATTCCCTTTAAACAACTTTAGGCAACAATTAGAGTTGCTCCATTTGAGAGAGTCCAAAGAAGACAACGCAAGAGGAAAATACCCTTCCCTGTCAGATTAATTGCCACTTGATTATTACTAGTTGTGAGTGGACGTGAAGGTTGAGTAGCTTACTATGAATGTTTTTAATTAAAATGGATTTACTTTGATTTAAATTAAGTATAATACCTTGTTCAGTTGCTTATCATCTTTTACAGGCCTTTGGAGAAATTATGCATGTATTAAGGGAGTTTTTTTCCTTTTTAAATCCTTGATCACCAGTGTTAGAAAGTGAAAGTTTTAAAGAATTACTGCATCATTCATATCCTATACATACCTTATCGATGACTTTCCCAGTTTTAGCAGGTAAATCTGCTTTTCTGTCCTCTTCTTTGTCCTCTCAGACCTACATCTTGCTTTCCCTTTATGCTGTTTTCCATGAGAAAGAGGCCTTTGAATATCAGCGCGTTCAAAGACGCTGCACCGGTCGATCCACTCAAAGTTGTTTCGGCCATCTAGCGTCAGGCTAATGGAGAGAGAAGGCTTTTGTGCGGGCGTGAGCCGCAGCACGATGCCTAATGCCCGCGACACTCTCCAATCCTTCTAACTGCCCTTCTGCTCTGCGAAGATAAGGCCAGAGTGGAGTGAGTACACCTGCAGTCTTTACGGCCAGCCACGGCTGATGCTATCGTCCAGAGAATATTTACTTCTGGCTGTGTAATATGAACGGATGCTCAGTGGGTGAGCGCTTCTCCTGACGGCATGCCACAATGTCTCTCAGGCCAAACCTTGTCATGTCTGCACTTACTGCTATGCTGCAGCTTTAATGATAGCACTTTTTGCCAAACCCAGTTGCGAGATTGCGTTAAAGATGTTTCACACTGCCGCTGCCATAGATAGCGCTTGGCCTTTTTGGTCCCATCGGGGTGCCACAGCTAAGCGATCATCCACCTACCAGTCGTGTGCTGGTACGCTGGCCTAACGTACGTAACTCCACTGCCACTTCTCATTATTGGCTAACTGTACTAGCTTCTGGAGCAGGCATTGTTGTCTATATGTGCGAAACTAGAGCAAATATGGCTTGACTGAGTTTTTTGTTTCAGTGCCATCTCCTAGTTGGACCGCAGTTGATTTAAGCTACACAGATCCCAGAGTGTCTACAACTCTTCTATTCCCTTTCAAGCCACTGTCAGGCAGGCAGCAGTGAACGCTGTATCCCTCTAACCCAATTACAGATCTGAGCGCAGCTGGGCGGCTCAGCGTGTGGCGCTCGCACGTTCTGTGCTACACGGCCCTCGGTATACAGAACCCCACTGTTGCTGAATAATCAGAACCCTCTGTCCTCGATCCTTCCACTGATCATGTGAGGTCAAGCGTGATGCAAGATGGTGCGCGAGACAGATGTCAAGCGAGACATTCATTGTGTCAGAAGAGCGATGCATGTACTGTATGTAATGCATGCAGCTGATTGCTCGCCGCATCCGTCCCGGAATGGGTTACGTGTGAAACAATGGAACGATTCTCAAGCAGACATAAATTACGAGAGCCAAATGCAGATGGTTTTTGGGTTTCCATCACTTTATTGCTGCTAAACAATCGAGACGAGAGGAGATGAAGAGGCAGGCGGTGGTATAATGGCTGTGGATGGGGAGATTGTTTTGCAGTGTTAGCAGTCGGCAGCTGTCTGCCTTATGAGGCGGATGCGGTTCCGCATATGCGTGGAAGCAGGTTGGGGCTTTACAGATGTGCCGATTAAAATTCATGAAAACAAACAAACTTTGAGAGCTGTGCACACAACACAACACCAAGACATCTCCCAATGCCTTAATATCACAAGGAATGATAGAGTAGCTTAATGTGCTACATGTGTTTTTAGAGCAGATTTAACAAGAGTGTTTTAACTTCTTTTTCATGTTTTTTTTTTTTTTTTTGAGCCATTATAGTCTCATAGTATTCAGTTTGAACCCAAAGTTTAAACTAGCTAGGTAAAATGAATATACTGTGCGATAAACTCCGGGTTCCTGCTGTTTGATTAAAAACGGAGCATTGTGGGACTAAATGAGGAAATCTGTTTGCCTCTCACCTTTCTGGTCTGCTGGTTAAACCCACTTATAGAAGTGGCTTGTGAGGGTTGCAGCATCAGTGTGTGTATTTAAGCTTGTGAAGTTTAAATCAAACTCTATCAATCACTCAGATCATTTGAAGATTACCTCATTTGCAGCCGAAATGGGTGCCTGCAAGGGTGTGAAAATCACAATCTTGGCTCACTTTGATTAACCATATTTGCCTCATACACGCTGTAATTACTCATATCCTTAATCTTTCTGTGATCTCATAATTACAATATTATGTGCCAGTTTCACCAACTAATACGGCAGGGTAAGTTTACAAAAAAAAAAAAAAGATTATTTAAAGATTTTTTTTTTGCCTAAATCTGCTCAGTGAAGTTTCGTTTTGGTTTTTACAGTCATTTGTCTCTTAAAGTGATAGGTAAATTAAAATTGCGTTATCATTTACTTACCTTCTTTTCAGAAACAGAATACAGGTTAAGCATTTTGTTAAGCTGCAGAAAACAAAATAAAATATTTTGAATAACAGTGGGGTTATTTTTAGGATAGACAGATCTGTCTGTCTATATGTTGATCTATCTATCTATCTAGCTATCTATCTATCTATCTATCTATCTATCTATCTATCTATCTATCTATCTATCATTTACATTTGCTAACACATTGCTGAAGCAAAACACTTGAGCGTGAAGATTTTTTACCTTTTACCTATATTAGGATTTTACGGAGTGAATCTTTAGTTAATTTTCCTCACTACTAATGTGTTTGCAGAACATACAGGATTGGAAAATTGTTTGCACACAATTTTATACTGAATAAGAAGCTGATGTAACGTCAGTGCAACATTGAATGCATGATTTAATAGCATTTTGATTTGTCTTTTTTGGGGGGGCTTTTCGCACAACAACAAATTTGCACAGGTTTCAAGACAGGTCTTAAGCCCTTGAGCATGCTCGTAGCCATTATTGGATACATGTATGGTTTTGTATTGCAAACGGGGTGCAAAATTATCTTTTCAACGCACTTGTCAATGGTAGGAAAATTGGAAAAATTTTGTGTTCATAAATATTTCCTACCAGCCCAGAAACAAATTTATTTATTAATTTGTTCATTCATTCATTCATTTTGTAGATTTACATTTAGCTTTTTATTACTTAGTAATTTTATTATAACTAATTGATGTTTTATTTATTTATTTGAATCAAAACATTTGTTATTTTTAAATTCATTTTATTTTGTTTTATTGCTTGTTAGTGACACAAGCTAAAGTCACAAAAGCGTGTCACGAAAAGGAAAACTATATTAACTTCTCATTTTTAATGCTGACATAAAATTTGTATGCCTTTAAAATAAACCGCTTTCTTTTTTTTTTGCACTTTTTCGAATTAATTTAGAAAGGTATTATATAAGTAGTAGAAATTAAACAATACGGAAACAGTTGTCTTTCCTTAATCTCTGTAATTTGATTGCTTACACTGCTTTGCACATTAGAAACTTTGTAGACCTGGTTTGCAAAAACTCTGTATCATCAATAAAGACTGTCTGTCTCTTCCCATGGTGTTGTTGAAAGTTTGAGAAGAGAATGTTAATGGCTAACTGCTGCTGACTGATGGGTATTGGGAGAATGGTGGTGCTGAGATATGGAATTAAGAGGATGCTGACATAGAATTGCATGACGGGGCTCTGGACTGATCCAAACTCAGTCTCAGATCCGAGATGTGCCAGCGCGTCTACCCCTGCCCTTCTCTGCAATTTGTCATCTGCACCGACAGGCCTTAAGTTTTTAAAATGCCGCATGATATGTATTATCTGACAGCCCATCATTTCAGCCCCACTCAGGCGCATAACATTAAATGTTGAAACTTTGCCCAGAAAATCAGGATAGACTTGCACGAACTTAAAAGGGAGAAATATATATTTCCCCACTGCATTTCATGTGGTGCCAATTTTTTTTACACTTTCTATTTCCTTTAAAAAAAAAAAATCAGTTTATACTGTACATTTTCCTTACGCCAGATATTTTTTTACACGTTTTTATTTTCCTTTTACAAATAATTGGACCAAAATTTGCTTTATGCAAATTTCTTTCAGTTCATCAATTATGTTTTTTGCAATCTTGAGCAAGTTTTTACTATCATCAATATGTAACATTCTTTTTTTTTCTTTTTTTTTTTTTACTGCAAGTTAGAGAAATAGAACAATGATATATACAACTACATAGGTCAACACCTTCTTTCCATCACCTTTTATGATTCCCAGTATGCTGATACTTCTAGCCCTTTTACACTTATAAAATCCGCAAAATGGAGCGCGCACTCAGAGTGAAGGAGTTGAGCATGGTAATCAAAGGCGCAGGCAGTTTTATGTGCTGATGTGACATTTTCCAAAATGGCAAAACCTTATAAAACAAATGGAAGACAATTTGACAGTCTGGTAATAAGATTATTTTACCTCTCTAAATCTCTGGTCTTTGCCAATAGAACTGTAAATCACTGGCCTGAGCCTCACAGAATGTGCACTGTATTAACCCTTATTCTAAAGCATTCAGGGGTGACCAGGGGGTTCGGGTCTCAGCTTATACATGGCTAAAGCTCCCATTTGGACAAGGTCGTCGGTCACAGTGATTTAGCCCTAATTTAGTGTTAAAAGGAGCTTGTGAAATATCCCCTCTAATTCCTCTGACACGATATAAAAATCCCATTCAAAGGCTTGCCCGATTGATATGGCATAAGAAAGCATTTTTCCCCTTCTCAGTCAATCGATGAAGAGGCAGGAGCTGACATTTGCTGAAACTAGGCTGAGAGACTCATCATACCGGACCGTTCTTTCCTTCTCCATTTAAAGAGACACTCCACCTCTTTAAAGAGACACTTAACATCAGATTCATTAGATCCATTATGATGCTCTTATTTGAAAAAGCTGTATTTTCTTTTTCCATGGTCTGTGGTTGAAAAAAAAGAAAAGAAAAGCTTTAAAGAAAAGACCTTTTGGTTTTGATAGTACTCCAAAGAAAAGAAAATGGGAGACAAAAACACCTCTGAAAACTCTGTTGATGCCCCTTTTTTTCTAAAAGCCTTTTTTTTGTTGCTTTTTTTGTGCTGGTGTAGCATTTATTTTATTTAGCATTCTAATGTCATTAATGTTAACAACATTGGGAGTCAGTTTTGAAGCTGCTTCAAGGCACTTTTTTCTAATTTGCAGACATATGACAAAACTAATGCATTCTTAAGATTTTAAATAGACATAATTTACATAATTAAATAACAACAAAAAAAGCATCCTATATTTAAATATATAGTTCAGGTTCTTTTTTTTAAATTCTTTACAATTTTTTTGGTTTATAAGTGCCACCATCCCTAGAGCTTTGATAGTATTCTAGAATTCTGACATCTGTGAATTCTTTTATGTTTCAATCCCCACAAGTGTACTTTGACTCTCAACAAAATGAGTTTCACACTCCAAAGTTAAAGGAGAAACTTCTGTTATTGATATTTCACTTCTCTTCAGCTTTGCAATATACGAAACATCATGTTAACCATGCCTCGGAAAAACACACACATACACACACACACAAATGTTAAAGAAAGAATGCAGCAGAGAGTGTGTTGTAGACCAAGGCCGTGTGATAGGCAAGAGAAAGGGCATGCATCCAGGAGCAGATCCACAATAGGAAATCAATGCTCCTGTGAAAGCATTGCCTGAGCTGGTAAAAAGAGGTTAAATGGGCTTGCGCTACAGAGAAGCCAATTCCCCTGCTGTGACCTTTGGGTTACACCATTAGTTACATACACAAAAGGATGGGAATTAATGGAAGCTCCCTCATTCTGTCCTTTTCTACCTTTGCAAGTTATTAATCAGACTCAACCAAAACCCTCAAACTTCAGCAAGCTTTACGAGATTGATGTGCCGCAAAGTTTAATGCTTCTCATGGCTGCGAATGCGTTTCTGCCAGACGGCTTTAATAAGTTACATGCCAGTACTCTGACTGACTGCCTTTTTTGTAGGAAAGGGAGATTCCACCTGACTTTGGTTCATTCAGTGAGCAAATTATTTCAACTAGACTGAACTTGCTGTGTCTGCATCTATGCAGTTGACAAGATAAGGCTTCTCCGTAGCTTCACATAGAGTAGTGACAAAACCTTGTACTCTCATAAGATCCCCGTGATCACACACAACTTTTACCGAAAACTGTATAACCGGCATTTATGGACATGGTGTGAAATGCAATTGATTACAGTCAGAGTTTCTCATTTGCAAGCAATACACAAAGAATCTAAATTAATGAATTGAGCGATGAGATAAATAGATTCTACCAGATCTGTAAACAGTCCGTTGTACTTGCAGCAACTTGGGATAGCTTTTCTCCCCAGCCTCTCGGCAGCCATCAGATGAGCTTTTTGTTTGTGTTGTCAGGTACAGCTCCGAGGGAATGCTTCACTTTGTCAATTAGTGAGAGAAATTTTTTAATTTTGTCTTCCCACCTCAAATGTTGTCCACAAGGGAAATGTGCGGCTTTAAAGGGTGTATCTAGTACATTAATGCGAAAACTTAATTAAGAGAACAGTAGAAACCCATTATAGGTACACTGGAATTAGCCAGTCAATCTCCAGATCTAAATTGAATTTTTTAGCGGGCAATAGTTCCCAATGAGTCTCGTCGGGAGATCCAACCATGACCTCCTGGGTTCAATTTAGGATGTGGTGAACACACATAAAGATGTACACTTATATTAGCACGATAGAGAAGTCAATTAAGAAACTGCTTCTAGAATCCAATTAAAAGTCTTTAGACAATTTCACCCCCCCAAACCCCTCACCTAGACACCCCACCTCCCCAACCCTTAGTAATGAAGACGGGAAGAAGCACGAGGGGGCTCTAAATGGGCTTTCTAAAGGATTGTTTGTCTTTTTTATTGTCTTAAGAGCATGGAACAAGTATTATTGACTTTCGATTTAAATGAAAAGTTTCTTGTTTTCCCCTTTTTCCCACATTTCTACGGTGCGTCAAGGCAAAAAAACCCCCCAAAAAAACAGCTGAGTGGGGCTATTAGATTAAGTCTGGTAATGAACAGCGTAATGGACACCTTGTTAAATCTTATTGTTCTGTATTATTGCGGTCACCAGAGACAAACTCTACGGCGGGACCTGCGCAACGAAGTCCTCAATTCAATTTCCAAAAAGTATTACAAGCTGCTCTATAGCCAAGTCCACTATTTCATAATTACTGCTGGTCTCAGTAGATGTAAATGTCAGTACTCTACACAGACAAGATATCTCACTTACTGGCTATGGACGACATGGCCGGGTCGTCATTATTACAATCGATCAGAGCCTGAACCAACTTAATTAGACAAGGCTGTCAAGATATCAGCTTAATTTGAGGAGCAGGTAATTCACTCTGACAGTGCCGAGTGTTGTCCGGGGGTTTTCGAGCTGCAGAATGCAGGTGCGTCGAAGGCAACGTGTTTGGTTTTGGCTGCACATACACAAAGAGGCCCAGCTAAAGGTGCCATGATGACGCTCCGCAAACAAACCTTGCGCCGCTGTTGAGGGGGTTGTCTGATGGAGACCTGATTGAGTTCATTTGTCCATGTAATCCCCCTGTGTAGGTTTCTGGAGTCTGACCAGCATTATGAGTGAGGAATATTTAATTAGACCTTATCAAGGCATGAAAGACTGCCTAAGTGTTCGGTCAGGGAGAAAAATGCAAGGCATCTAAACATGGCTTATTTTCTACTGCTTGCATGGTATGTGCATCATTCAAGGCTACTGCTAGTTTTTTCCATTTGCATTTTAATAAAAGTATATTAAGGCTGTATTTAAACTGCTTATTTTGACAAATGAGTTACAGGCAAAAAAAATATTGATGCTTAATGTGTGCTTGCTTAAGTTTTCTATACATTTCTATTCTGTAAGTTATGTGGGTGTGATGATAAATGTAATAGTGTGGTAAACTGTGTGCTTGTTTTTGTTGTTGACTGTGAGAAGCAATATCTTGGGTGGTTTGAGTTTAATTAGAATGGCATGGTAATTTATCCTTTATAGTAAAAAGGAACATTAAAATTCGATATTTTAAGTCATTTTAATTAAGATGTACTGCATTGATAGCACAAAAAAGACTAATAATTTACTGCAAATGACTCTGTTCTAGTAAAGTGCATGTGCTAAAAAAATATAGAGAGACAAATAAATAAATAAATAGGTAATCATTTATCACATAAATGCTATAATGCAGTTTTCAATAAATGTTGAAAATGTTACAGCTATAGTGTAACTCTGTAAGACTTATACACCACAAATATATTTAATCGTATTTGGGAATATGATGACATATAGCTAAATCGGCATATTTTGGAATTTAAAAAAAGGAGAGAGATCGTGTCTGAAACTGACTGTCTGTTGTAGTAGAGAGAGCACTTAAAGTTTACAGGTTAAAAACAAACCAGTCCCACAGTAAAGCGATGTCAAAAAAGCCCTTATTACCTAGCAAAGCTCGAGCCACAATCTTTGAGAAGCCAGTCTGTTGAGCTTACTGATGGAAATCTCATTGCTTACTGTGCAAAATCACTGATATGTAAATATATGCAAATATTGATATAAAAGTGAAAAGGGCTTTCTTAAATAGTGGGAAAATAAACGGAATGTATGCGAAAGTACAGGCGGGGAGAGAGTGTTTGGGGTTATTTAATAACACGATGCTACCCCTCCTCTCCTCAAGCTTTGATTCGTCCGCCGAGGCAGTGAAATTACACATTACAGTATTTGATTGGAGGGAGAGGGTGCACAGTCAGATAAGATCCACCCAGAAGAGAAGGGCCCAATCAATAGCTCTGGCTTTCATATGGTAATGCGTCGCTGCAGGAAGCAATAGGTGAATATATTCCCATTCGATAGCAGCCAATTTGCCAAGCCATGAGACACCCCATCAAATGTATACCAGGAAGATGAAATTGTTGTTTGCATAACAAAGTACCTTTGGTCTGTGAGAGTTTTTTAGACAAATATGTCCCTCTGCGCTTACAAAATGTAATAACAGAGAGGTAAGAGGTCAGTGTAACAGGAAAACATTACCTCTGCAAAAACATGCTGTGAATTGAGAGCCGTTAAATCTTGCGCTGTGCGATTTACGGCACTAGTCGCGCGTAGTTATTCCGTTATT